>NW_021620131.1:931057-960356 GCF_004785775.1 Grammomys surdaster | reverse complement strand
AGAGAGAGAGAGAGAGAGAGAGAGAGAGAGAGAGAGAGAGAGAGAGATTTTGCTTTCCAACACCCACAGGTCAACTCACAACCATCTGTACACCCAGTTCCAGAGAATCCAACACTTTCTTGTGGCCTCTCTGGGCACCAAGTACACACAAGATGAACAGATATGCTGTAAGACTCTGATGAGCCTTAGCTTACTGGGGACCACATGAGTGAACCACACAGAGCCAGGAATCAATCTAAAAAGCAAGAGGAATTTATTGTTCCAACGCATTGGGGTCATCCTGCACCTGAAAGAGAGGCAGAGACCCCGGGCAGCCCGCTTGGCCAGTTTTTATACAGTTTTTAAGGCAGCAGCCATTAGGCATAGTGTGATTGGCAGAACAGTGTCACTTTTAAAACTGATTGGTCTTTAGGGAATAAGGTGGCAAGGATCTCCCTTGTCTGTAGGTGGCAAGGGTTGGTCTGTCCTGCAGAATGTGTGTCCTGCAGAATGTGCCTATGTGCTGTGGTCCTTCCCCACCCGCAGGTGGGTTCCCTCCCGTGTGGTCTGAGGAGTGTTAATCAGCCTCTCCCTTTAGGGGGCGCAAGAGTCCCCTGACCAAGGAATGTTAATTAGCCTCTCCCATCTAGAGAGACAAGTGTCCCATGACCTCTCCAAAGTTCTTGAGCTGACCTCTTCAATACATGCAGACAAAACACCCATACAACATGAAAATAAAAATGAAAACCAAACAACAAAAACACACGGGGATCTTAGTGAGTGAACCATACGTAGATGTTACAGGGCCTGAGAGTATAGAAATAATCCCCTTGTTACACAGCCGTTTCCTCCCTCCAGGAAAGAGGAAGGAGGCTTTCAAGACTCTGGAAGTAAGAAAACATCCCAACTCTGGGAAAGCTGAAATTGAACGAGTTTCACCGGGGTTCCTACTCCAAGATCACCATAACGCCTGCTGCTGCAAAGAAAAGGGCTCTGACCCACCTATAGCAATTGCCTGCAAGTCCTGCAGAGAGCTCTCAGGCTGCAGCTTTCTCAAGTCCTCACCCATACTGGGGTGTTGCTCTGGTGTCACAACCACCTCTGAATCATCCCTGCTCCTGTAAGTAACCCCAGTAAAAACTCACTGGTTCACCAAGCTGTCCTTGAGGAGAATTATTACTTTGGTCTGTTGTGGATTCTCTATTTGGGGTGAGTCAAGTCAGGAAAGGCCTCAGTGGGGACGCAGTGATCTGCTAGGAGAAAACAGTATTCCTGATACAGATGAGCATGCACTTGTTGAGCTCCGTGATATGTACCTAAAGCTCCTGCTGTTTCGAAGGTTGAAACAAAAGGATCCCCTGAGCCCGGGAGTTCCAGGCCAGCCTGGGGAACACAGACCCCTCCCCCCCATCTCAAAACAATAAAAAAAATTAATTGAGCTGGGGATGTGTTTCAGGTGGTATATATAGTGTTTGCCTAGCATGCATGAAGCTGTGGGTTCAAGCCCCACACCATCTAAAACCTAACTGTGGCATTGCCTGTAATTAAAGCACTTGGGAGGTGGAAGTGGGAGAATCAGAAGTTCAAGGGTATCTTTGGCTAGCGAGTGTATGACCATCCTGGCCCAAATGAGGTCCTGTCTCAAAAGGGGAAATGTTTTTGTGGCACTGGGGATCAAGTCTTTGGTCTCACATAAGCTTAGCAAGTTTTCTACTGTGGAGCTACATCCTCAGATTTCCCAAAATTACTTACAGCACTTAAAAATGACACTTGAGAGGACTAAAGCGGCGGCTCAGTGATTAAGAGTACCTGCTGCTATTCGACAGAACCTGTTCGCTTCCCAGCACCCGTAGGGTAGCCCACAGCAGCTTGTCCAGCGGTAGAGGATCCAATTACTCCTTCCAGCCTCTTCAGGTGACATAAACACAAACTGAACTAATTTTTTTTTTAATTTTTTAAAAAAATAAAAGCTGGGTGGCGGTGACGCATGCCTTTAGTCACAGCACTTGGGAGGCAGAAGCAGGCAGACCTCTGTGAATTCAAGCCCAGCCTCGTGTGTATAGAACAAGTTTCAGGACAGCCAGGGCTACATAGTGACACCCTGTCTCAAAAAGCCAAAGATAGATAGATGATAGATAGAAGATAGATAGATAGATAGATAGATAGATAGATAGATAGATAGATAGATTTTAAATTTTTTTCAAAATAATTTCACTGCTGTAAGAGGCCAAAAGAGGCATAAGATATCCTAGAGCTGGAGTTACAGGCAGCTGTAAGCCACCAGATGTGGGTGCGGGAAGTGAACTCAGGTCTTCTGTAAGAGCAATTATCAATCTAACTCCTGACCCTGACCGAACTCTTTAAGTGCCCCTCCTTCTTTTGAGACATGATTCCATGTAATCTAGACTGGCCTCAGAGTCACTGTGTAGCTGACAATGACCTTGAACTTGTCTTCCTGTCTTTGCCTCCCCTGTGCTGGGGACTACAGGTGTTTATCACCGTGTCCTTTTTACCAAAGTGCTGAGGATCAAACCCAGGGCCTCTTGCATGCTAGGTAGGCACTCTGCCAACTGAGCTACATCCCCAGCAGGAGACTGAATTCAACTTGATGCTGTTAAATAGAACAATACACAAGCTGGCTGTAGAAGAACTTTTTTTTTTTTTTTTTTAGATGAGGGAAAAGAATACAAGAATGTGGATGGAAGGAGGAGGTTTGTAAACACCTGAGGGTTTAGTAATAGTTTAGACTTTCTTAACAGCTTCAGAATTTTTTTTTTGTCTTTTTTTTTTTTTTCGAGACAGGGTTTCTCTGTGTAGCCCAGGCTGTCCTGGAACTCACTCTGTAGACCAGGCTGGCCTCGAACTCAGAAATCTGCCTGCCTCTACCTCCCAAGTGCTGGGATTAAAGGCGTGTGCCACCACTGCCCGGCCAGCTTCAGAATTTTAATGGGGCAATATAGATTAAAAAAAAAAAGTATGAGATCAGCACCATAATAAACATCAGTAATTCCTGCACTCTGGAAGCTGAGTTAGGAAAATTCTGAGTTTGACGCCAGTATAAACTGCACTGCAAGTTGGAAGCCAGCTTGGGCTGTGGTGAGTTATCTCAAAAATAACAAAATAAAAAAAATTTTTTAAATCCACATGAATGTCAACTGTTACTAATACTATCAAATAGAAGCCCTGACTATACAAAGGTTTAAGATTTCAAACCTTAGAAATCCTGACATTCCCTCTTCTGAATAGATTCCTCTCTGTTTCCCCTCCTGTTTCTCTCTCTTCAGCCACCATGCTGAATTTTTTTGTAGCCTTTTATGAATCAGGCTGTACACCACTACTCAGCAGTCTCCTCCAGAGGGGAACCACTACCCCTGCTGAACCTATGATCCCAGCTTTCCTTTTATGACACATCCTTCCCTGCCCCACCCTGTTCAAGGCCCATATCCACATCCTGGTGTAATCCATTTATTAAGTCTCACTAGGTGTCAATGATGGCCCATACATGGTCTATGCCCTCACTTACTTATTAAAAGAATCTAGGACCCAGCCAAGGTGATGACTGGGAGGTGAAGGTGGAAAGATCTGGAGTTCAAAGTCATCTTCTGCTTCATAGAAAACTGCGAGGCCATCCTGGTCTACAAGAGGCTCTGTCTCAAAAATAAAAAATAATAATTAAATTTTTAAAAAAGAAAGTGGGAAGAGAAAAAGAAAAAGGGAGGACGAGGAGGAGTCGGCAAAAGAATCCATAGTCCCATTCATTCATTCATTCTTCAAGCATTTACAAGCAGCTCACACGTGTGTGGCTCTGAACCTTAAGGAGACCTGACACCCATTTAGCTGCTCCATGCCCCCTCCTCGCCCTGCCCCACCCCGCCCCGCCCAGCCCAGCCCCGCCCCGCCCCGCCCCGTCCCCGGAGAGATAATGGTTGGGGCAGGTAAAGGATGCAATCGGAGTTTTAATGGCAGATTCTACCAGCAAGGGTAGGACCTGACCTCACCACCCGGCCACCACACAGATCCTAGCTCAGAAGAGGAGCTTTCTGGATACCACCCTTCTAAAACCCAAGCCAGGAGCCGGGCCCTTGTCTGATCCCGCCTATCCCTGCACTGGGACACGCCTCCTCATTAACGTCTCCATTTCATTCAGCCCGTGGCCTTAAGTCCTACCGCCCAGGACGCCAACCCAGTCTCATGACACCATTGGTCAAATACAAGAGCCCGCCTTCCAACAGACTGCTTAGATGTCAATCTTTTTCATAGCACACCCCTCCCATCTCAACAGTTACCAGGGCCGAGGTTTGAAGAGCAGATAGTAATGGACGTCTCAGAACCTCTCATGATTGGGTAGAAATCCCAGCTCTGGGAGGGGCTTAGTGCCTCAGCTAAGGGTTGCTCAAGGCCGCAGCTTTCCTTCAGAGGCACACCTCTTGCCCATCGCTATTGGTAGTCTAGGTGTCGATCAATATTACTACTTGTTTTGATAGGCAAAATGAGACGTCTATCACAGATTCTCTCATTTCAATTTGCTCCTCTCCTCAGAGACGGTCCGCCTTATGGGGTGGCTATGGATTGGTCAGATTTCATGTCACTCTTCCACAGTGGGCGGAGCCAAGGACCTAAGGGGGGCGGTGAATTGGTTGACTGGGCTGGGGGGGCGGGGCAGCGGCTCCTGTCAGCGGGTGAAATGGCAGTGGCGGAGCCGGCGACGGCCGCGGTCCCCGGGGGTGGCTGATTGAAAGGGGCCGGGCCGCAGGGTTTGCGGGACCCTCGAGCAGACGCGACCGCGGGTAGGGGCATCAGACGACGCAGCGCAGGGACAGCGAGGCTCGGCGCGGCGATGGCGGCGCTCTCGGCGCAGGTAGGACGGCCCCGAACCGGGCCTCTTCTCCTGGGGGCGTCAGTGCTGCGGGGCCCCGCGGGGAAGCCAAGCCAGGAGCGTGACCTGGAGTCGCCTCGCCTCCAGAATCCGCGCTAGGAGCCTTGGCATTCCCAGCCCTGGACCCTGGAACTCTGGCCTCCGCCCACCCTCCTTCCCGAGCCCTTCAGGATCCCTCCCAGGGCTTCTAGGACCCCATGTCTCTTCGCAACGCCTCCCACAGGCTCAGGACCTCTGTACATCTTTCCCAGGACTGTCGCTAAGAACCTGTCCAGGGCTTCCCCATCCCCCAGTCTGCAGACCTGCCCCCCCCCCATGAGCGTCCCCCTCCAGTCCACAACCCGAGTCCCAGGACCCCTCCCATCTGCATCTCTTGCTTTTACGTCCCCCTAAACCCGTCACTTGGCTTCCTGTCTTCTGTGTCTGGCCTATACCCTCATCTCTCCAAGGAGAACAAGATCAGAGCCCTATACTCTTTCCCTCTGACTCCACAGAAACCCATGCCTCGCCTCTTAAATGGAAAGATTCCCAACTGAATCCAGAGACATCAGCTCAGCCTGTTCACTTGGCACCCCTCCTATTCAAGGGCTCCACTTAAAAAACAAAACAAAAAACAAAAAACGAAAAAACAAACCACTTCTAGTCTTCAGAGAGGACCATACACTGTTGCTGATGTTGAGCCACCTAGATTGCATCTTCCTAAAGAAATGAACACTCAGGACTTCCCAAAAGATAATGCTGAATCCCATCCCCCATAGACACACCCTCCCATCCATCCTTCTGAGACATACACAGAGTAGGGTCATTTAGATACCCCTAAACATACAGGAACCTAAGGGCCCAACACAGACCCAGACCCATGAGTGTGCGCTCTCTCTCTCTGTCTCTCTTTCTCTCTCTCTCTCTCTCTCTCTCTCTCTCGCTCTCGCTCTCGCTCTCGCTCTCGCTCTCGCTCTCGCTCTCGCTCTCGCTCTTTCTCTCTTTCCCCCGCCCTCACACAGACACACATACACACAAACACCTGAGAACTTCTACACACCTCTTTGAGCCAAGTACCCTCAACAGACCTAACTCAGACAAAAGACAGACAATTGTGAGATGACAAGCTGTCCCCAGCACCTAGCCTGTCCCTTCCACCCTATTCACTTTGAGATGTGACTACACTGGGACTCCAGGGGGTGTCAGGGCCTAGAATCTACCTACCACAAATCTCTTTCCCCTCTGTCTCTCCCTGCCTTACTCTTTTTAATAGGTAGGACATTCTTTCTTACACCACTGTCCCAAAAGGAACCACTGCCCATTTCCAAATCAATGGCACCTCCACACACACACATACCATGGGAAGTGAGATCTTCCAGCTGTTCCTGGCCCCAATCCTAAAGTCTGACCAGACTGGTAGGACCAGCATCCCTGAGCCTATGGCATCTGCTGGCCTCTGATGATATAAACTGTGCTGCCATGTAAGGTGCTCAACAAGGTCAGTCTCTGAGAGCCCTGTGAGTTCTTTTACCCACCACCAATGTTTGGTCAAAATAAAACAGATTCCTCCTAGCATTTAGGACCTGCTCACACTGGGTCAGACTGCCAAGAGCAAGCACCTCTTTAATGAATATTTTCAGAAGGGGAAAAAATGTGAAGAGGACTTGGGGGAAAATGTTGAAAGGACGAATACTCTGCTTGCATCCTCATCCTCACATACACTACTCTCAGCCAGTCTGTCATTGAGCCAGACTCCTCACATCCCTCACCCTTTCGTGGCTGTATTGTATTGGTTTTCCAACCAATTCTGCCCCACAGCTCCCATCCTAGGGTCCCACCTGTGGGTTTCCTCTGGGTTCCTGCGGTTGACTGTGGCGGTTTGGAAGGGATTGCAGGTGGCTTGGCCCTGGCACAAAAACTAAGGCACAAGACAGAGGAAAGAAGAGATTGCAGAACTGGCTATAGTTTGTAGGACTACAGAGTGTAAAGAGAATCCAGAACAAACCAGCTCCAAACAAACATTTAGTTATGCCTGGAAAAACCCAGACAAAAAGCCTAGGTTTCCTTGTAGAATATTTATAAACAAATTCTGGGCAGATTTGAAAAAAGAAAATCATCTTGGCTTAGAGCCTCAACTTCTCCATCTGGAAAACAGGGGTCGGGGGTGGGGGGGGTGAGCTCTTAGAATAGTAGTACTCTGTGCTACAAGAGAGCCAGTTAGATTAAGGTGTGGCCTTGAGTGTTTCCTGGGAGCAGTAAAAAAGGGAACAGTGGGGTTTAGCAGTATTGACCCCACACACACCTAGCAAAGTTGGTACCATCACTGGCCCTGATGATTCCTGTCCTCAGTGGACAGTAGCCAGGTCTGAAGGACTTAGCCATCTTGAAGGAAGCTGGCTTAAATCAGGGCTGAAAGAATGAAGAAAAAAGATGGCCTGTTGTGGGACTTGTAGTCATGCAGGGGCTCCTGGCAGGACTGAGGACATGGGGAACTACTGGCCAGCCACCCTGATGGACATGAGATAGAAGTTTATCATGTCCATTTGAAAGCAAGAGTGCGTGAAAAGACTTGAAGGTCATGTGGTACATGAGAAGCTACATGACCTCCTCCCACTCCCCAGGGGACTTGGCACAGATGGACACAGCAGGGTAGAAATAGCCCCTGGGATAGACTGTGAACTCTGTAGAAAGTACCAGAAGGCTTCAAGTTTTTGAGTAGAACCAACACAGCTTTGCTGTAGCCTGCGGATATGGATACATTGTCTTTTGTGTCTGTGCTTTGATAGGTACTGGTAGATCAGAAACATGTCTCCCTGTAGAATAGAATGTTGGTGTTTATGGGTGATAACCCCACTGTGCCCAGGGAATTGACTCAGGTGTCCTGTATCTAAAGCCTGCACAGCCAGCTCGAAGAAGAGTTGGACCCAGAAGCGCACATTGATTGAGCTCGTGCCTTGTGTTCACTATGCCAAACATCATTTGCATATCATCTCATTTAATCCTCTGAGCAACCCGAAGGAGCCAGTGTTCTAGTGTGTGCCTTTGCTATCACATGCTGCTGCTGCAGTAGGAATGCAGGAGACAGAATTACTTACACTGTGCTGCTGTAAGAGCTCTGAGAAAGGACCAACACATCCCTAGGACATCCAGGAAGGTGTGACAGGGATGACTTATGGATGCAGTCACCAGGCAGGCGTGGCAGGTTAGGGTGTTTCAGAAGTACTTGGACAAGGGCTAGAAACCAGCATAGTTCTTTCAAGAGATGTGTGACTTCTGAGGATGGACAGACGGACAGATGGATGGATGGATGGATAGATGGATGGATGAGCTTTACCCTTCAGGGCAAAGTATATCAAATGTGGTCCATATGACAGTACACACCATCAGGCACTCATGGTCAAAAAGGGATCTGAAATTAGGAAGATTGGGGGGAAATACATTCATACCATCTCCAAGAAAGCCAAAATCAAGCACCAGAAAGAAAGAAGTTGTTGAGAGCTAGCATGTTCCCTGTATCCACTCCACAGTTGGGGAAGGTACCCATCTCCCAGAGGAACAGTTCCAATGCCCTTTTGGCATATTTTGCCTGCACTTTACTGTCTGTTCTCTGCATGTATCCATGTGTTGTGAAATCTTTTGTTTGTAGGTGAGATAGTGGCTGTATGTGGATACTTCACATATGAGTGAACACACATGTGTGCACGTGCATGTGGAGTCCAGGGGTCATTCCTCGGGATCTGTTGGAAGCTGCCATGTAGGTACTGGGAATTGAGCCCTGGTTCTCTGCAAGAGCTGCCAGTGCACTTAACCACTGAGCCATCTCTCCAGACACTGTCCACCTTGTTTTTTGAAAGCTGGGTGGTGGTTGGTACATGCTGGTTAGTCCCAGCACTCAAGAAGCAGAGGCAGGAGAATCTCTGTGAGTTCAAAGCCAGCCTGTTCTACAGAGCCAGTTTAATGACAGTCATGTCTACATAGAGAAACCCTATCTTGGGGGAAGGGGGGACTTAAAAGAAAATAAGTCTCTCACTATACCCCAGGGAGCCTCCAGCCTCGCTTCTCTGGCACTGATATTACAAGAATACACCACTGTGCATGGCTTCTTACATGGATGCTAGGCCTCGAACTCAAGTGTTCATGCTTTCATGGAAAGGACTTGACTATCTCCCTGGCCCTATAAAATAGGATCATTAAGTAGTTGGTTTTTGCCTGTATGTATGTATGGTGTACTTGTATGTTCTGTACAAGGGCACAAGTGTATGTTCCTGTGGAGGGCAGAGTGTCTTCCTCTCTACTTTCATCTACTAGCACAGGGTCTCTAGCTGAACCTGCAGCTCTCCAGTTTGTCTAGCTAGCCAGCTTGCCTAGAGATCTCCTGTCTCTGTCTCTCAAATGCTTGAATTGCAGATAGCCACCATCCCTTCTCTGCTTTTTTTTTTTTAATTTTTATGTGTAGCCCTGTTTGGCCTACATGTATGTTTATGCATTTTGTGCAATGCCAACAGCTAAAAGAGGGCATCAGATCCTCTGAAATTAGAGGTACAGATAGTTGGGAGTGTCAGTGTGGCTTCTGGGAATTGAACCTGGGACCTGTGCAAGAGCAGCCAGTGCTCTTAACAACTGAACCTTTTCTCCAGCCCCTCCCGCACATTTTTGACCTGGCTTCTGTGAGTCCAAATACTACTTTTACAACAAACACTTCATCTATGGAGCATCTCCTCAGAACCCCCATGAAATCTTTTCACTGATACCTGTTTCCCATACAACCTGTGTTTTTCACAGATGAATCCCAGATTCACATAGCAGTTTCTCAGTAAAATGTGTTTGATTTTACAAGCTAATGGGCTTCCCTCCCTCAGCCATTTCTGAAACAGAAAAAGGTCAGATCTGTCTGCCTTAGGTAGAGGTAATGTTTGGTAAGACCAGTCTGCCTCACCTATGCCCACCATCCAGCTCAACAAGCCCAGGAAGATGGCACAGATGACAGAGAAATATATCTTCACCTGTGCACCTGCCACAGGAAGCCCTTGTGAAAGGGCTTTGATGTTCTTCCTCTGTCATTTTCAAGGACATTAAAATAAAGAAAATGAAGAGATGTGCCCCCAAGTGAACCTGTTACAGTGTCAGAAAATAAACTGGTAAGGACACACAACATAAACTTATTTTTTTTAGGTCAGATGAGAATTTGTAGGTCATAATGGTCCACCCTTAGGTTTTCACCCGAAGGTGTGTTTCTGTTACTGCTCCTGTTATTACCAATAAGAGTGATTGTAGTTCTATAGTGTTTAGTCCTTAAAGATCATCACCACTAAGGGGCAATTTGCACTGGACTGTGGGGACCACGGTGGCCTTGACAGCCCTTACCCTCGAGGAACTATCCATCCAACAGTGAATCAATATAGGCCACTGCTCATCCTAAACACAGGACAAAAGTCTGAGTGGTAATAATACAGAATCGGGGAGGAGGGAGGGAGAGAGAGGGGAGGGGATGAGAAAGAGTGTTGGTCGGGTACTATGATTAGCCCTGTTTACAGATTAAAATGTCATGATACCCTGGATCACTCAAGGAGTATAGGAGGAAGTTTCAACTGTAAGCCAAAGGATCTAGAATAGTTATCTACACTGCAAGAATATGGAAGCTTACAGAACATCTTGAAGAAATTGGGTAAAACTGACAGGGTATGTAGCACCATTGGTAGAATGCTTGCTTAGTGTGCACAAAGCCCTGGGTTCAATCCCCAGCACTATAAAAAACAGATCTAATGGCTGTTCTAGCTCCATTTCTATTGCTGAGATAAAGTACCCTGGCCAGAAGTTTTAAAGATAGTTCAGCAATTACCTTCTGCTCTGCACAAGAAGCATGTTCACTTCCCAACATCCATGTTGAGGGATTCACAACTCACCAACTCTGGTGATCTGATGGCCTTTTCTGGTACCCTCCAAGGGTACCTGTATTCACATACATGCATCCACACAGAGACACAAGTACATATAATTAAAAATAAAAATTTACTGGGCATGGTAGCACACACCTTTAATCCTAACACTTTAAAACCCAAAATAAATAAAAATAAAATGGCTTTTTGTTTTTTTTTTTTTTTTAGTGTTTTAACACAGGGTTTCTCTGTGTAGCACTGGCCATTCTGGAGCTATGAGGACTAGACTGGCCTTGAACTCAGAGATACTTCTGCCTCTGCCTCCCAAGGACTGGGAATAAAGGCTATACCACCACCACCTGGCAATAAAATGAATTTTTGAAAAATACCCCAATCAAAAATAACTTGGAGGAGGAAGGGTTTATTTTGGCTTACCGTTCCAGTTTACAGCCCATCCTTTTGGGGAAGTCGAAGCAGGA
Source organism: Grammomys surdaster (assembly GCF_004785775.1). NCBI lineage: Eukaryota > Metazoa > Chordata > Mammalia > Rodentia > Muridae > Grammomys > Grammomys surdaster. The sequence continues at coordinate 949,167 of NW_021620131.1, read as the reverse complement.
ATTTAGATGACTATCAAGAGCAGAGGGTATCCATGCTGCCTACGTGCTTAACTTGTGCTCAGCAAGATCTCTTTACTCTCATACAGTCCTGTTTCCTCTCATACACCACTGTGTCACCTACAGTGGGCTCTGTCATTTAACAGTCAAGACAGTCCCCAATAGATATGCCCACAGGCTGATTTGATTTAGACAATTTTGCAATTGAGATACTCCTCTCTGGTGATTCTAGGTTACAGCAAGCTGACATTTAAAACTAATCTGTTTGGTGGTCTATATCTGTCATCTTAACACTCAGTAAGTGGAGGCAAGAGGATCAGGAGTTCAAGGTCATCCTCATTTAACCTATCAGGCTTGAAACCAGCCTGGGCTACATATGATCTCTATCTCAAGAAGAAGAGGAGGAGGACAAGGAGGAGGAGGACAAGGGAGAGGAAGAAGAGAAGAAAGAAATTTAAAACAGCTTAAAATGAAAGTGAGAAGAAAGCAATCCCCAATGTTGTCCTTGTTGCCCCAGGAACTATATAGCCTACCCTTTGCCAAACAAAAGGACCTAGAACCCAGTCATACTATTATTCCAGGACTTGGGGACAGCCACAGCAATGATGGTCTGCTGACGACCAGTTTGGGGAAATTGGGGACAGGTAGCACCATTCCAAAGCTTCAGATCCTGAACTGAATCTATATTCGTGGTGATCATGGGAGGGAGGGGATCTGAAATGAGATTTTTTTCAATTTTCAATTCAATTCAATTCAAATCTTCAAAAGGGAATTTGGGGTCTTTATTTCTCTTTGTAATGTCATGCACTCCATAGAAGTTGCCCATATAGGCTGGCTGGCTCACTGTGCTGAAAACCATGACCATGAGTTACCAAGTGCTCATTCCGATTTACCAGCTGCACTCAGTGTTTTATGTATATCATTTCTGGCTGGATTGTTTTGTTTTGGATTTTGAGACAGTTTCTTTGTATAGCCCTGGTCATTCTAGACCATGCTGTGGGACAGTGGACTGTGCCAGAAAACTTGGTAGGTTGATCGGGTTCAGAGACCCTAGCTCCCAGGCACCCACCTGAGACAGTAGGCAGCTTCCTGCTCCCTGCCAGATTCCTGGCCTGGAACACCTGTCTACACTTGCCATATTGGTCACAAAGCCCAGAATAGAGTTCTCCATGCTAATGAGGTGTCTATAGGCTCTGTGAGTTTAACCGGTAAGCTTCCCATCTCAGACATTCCTCCCTGCAAAAGATATTTAATCTCTGGTCCACCTTGGGGAGTTGGTATGCATCCATTTTCCACCATGAACAATCAATAAACAGTATTGAGAACCACCGTGGGGAGCATGAAGAAAGCCTTCCGCCTATAGAGCTGCACCCTAAGTCTCCTGTATTAGGCCCCTTTGCACTTCCAGAGAAGCACCACCAAGCTAAGGGCTTCCGCTGATGAGCTAAGCCAAAGTTCCCATTTCTCCCAGCCCCAGGATAGTCCTCAGCCCATGGGCCCCTGACTCTGCTCTCAACTGCTCAAAACTCAGCGGACCTGGACGTCCAGGAGTTTGGGAGTACCCAGTCCCAACCTCATCGCAGATCCGTGGACCCCAGTCGTTCATCCCCAACTCTTCTGTGTAGCACCCCAGTGGCAACTAGATGCTTAGGAGTCAGGGAACCCCAGCTTCAGCCTCCTCCATCTTAGATTGTATTTTCTCACCCCCTGAGCCATGTCTCAGCACTTTGCTAAAGCCAGTACTCTACGGCAGCGGCCACACTCCAGCTGCCAGGCAGAACATGGACCCACACATGCTGACATCAAACTCAGAGACTCTCCTGCCTCTGCCTTCTGAGTGCTGGGATTAAAGGTGTGCACCACCATGCCCACCTTTGTTTTGGGGTTGGGTTGGATTGGGGTTTTTTGTTTTGTTGTTTTGCTTTTTGCTTTTTGGTTTTGGTTTTGGTTTTGAGATAGGGAAGGCTCTTACATTAGCATCAATCTCCCTATAGCTGAAACTGGCCTTGAACTCCTGGTCTTCCTGCCTCTAATTTCTGAGTATTGAAATGACAGGCATAAACCTCCATGTCTGATTTTGTGGAAGGGGACATTTGTGCAAGTGCACACACCTGTACATCTTCACAGAGGCCAGAGAAAGGAATCAGTGTCTTTCTCTATCACTCTCTTATTCTTTCGAGGCAGGGTCTCTCCCTGAACCTGGACCCCATATTTTTAGACTAGCATCTAGCAAATCCAGCAATAATCTTATTTCTGGACCTCACAACACTGGGGTTACTGGAGTAAGCAGCATCACTCTGGCTTGTTTTATGGGTGCTGGGATCAGAACGCAGGTCCTCATGGCTAAGCAGCAAGTACTTTTAACCACTGAGCCATCCATTTAGCCTACACACCTGGTTTTATGAGGTGTTTTATATTTGTTATATGTTAATATAATATACATATATTTTAACTATATATTGTTTTTTAAATAAAAATGTAGATAAGGCAGAAGTATCATGGGTGACCTTAGGGCAAAGACTGGAAAGAGGAAACCAAGTTCAAATCCTCTTCCAATGACAGAACTGGGGTACTAACCAGTGAGTAACCCTCTCCCTACTAGTGTGGTGCTTCTTTATTTTCTAATATTCTTTATTCTGTTCTTTATTTTTCTAACTACCCTTGTACACAATCTTTTTTGAACAATATTCTGTGAGGTTGGGGATGTAGTTCAGTAGTAGATAACTTTCTAGCATGAAGTCCTTGATTTGATCGTGAGTACCACAAATAAAAGTATATTAGCACACATATATATTATGTGTATAATTTATTTTTATAATTTGGGATGGGGTTTTTTTGAGATAGGATCTCTTGTAGCCCAGAATGGATTTGGATTCATTATGTGACCAAGGATAGCCTTATTAGAGTTTTGTTTATTTTGCGTGCAAGTGTGTATGTGTATGAAAGAGCAGTACATGTTATTAACTACTAAACCATCTCTCCAGTCCCTAAAGATTTTTATTTTTTATTCATGTGTATGTGAATCTGTTTAAATTTGTGTGCATAAGCATGTGCATATGGATACCTGAAGGGCCAGAGAGGACGTCAGGCAGGTCCCATAGGGCTGGAGTTGCAAGCTGTTGAGAGCTGACGACTGACCTGGGCACTAGCAACCTAACTCAAGTCCTCTGCAAGAGCAGCAAGAGTTTCTAACTGCTGAGCAAACTTTCCAGTCCAACACTCGAATTTTTTAATACACATTTTTTGTTTATTGGATCAATGTATGTATATATGTATATATGTGATATATATGTTTAGGCATGCAGGTACATATCACTTTCTGCATGTGGAAGTCAAAAGACAGCCTGCAGCATCTGACCACACCATCCATATTGTTTGAGACATGGTCTCTTGTTGGTAGGCTGACTGGGCCTGAGAGCTGCTATGGATTCTCATCTCTCTACTTCCTGTCTTGCCACTGGTATGCTGGGATTACAGTCATGCACTACTTCTCCAGCTTTACAAGGGTTCAGGGGACTCAAACTCAGGTCCTCAAACACATACACAGCAAGGATTTTACCCATTGATCCATCTCCCCACCTACCTCTAGTGTCCATTTTTGCCTCTATGATATTTAGTTATTCCTCTAGCTCCCATGGGCTATGGAACTTCCTTGTAATACCCTTGTTTCTGATGACCTTCACAGACAAGAGCTTTGGCTGATATTCCATGCAGTGTCCCTTCATCAGGACCTCTCTGGCATTCTTCTCATAGTTAAAGACAATGACTTCAATGGAGAAAAAGCACAGAATTAAAGCACCCTTCCCTATCACCTCCTGTCAAGGGCATATGCTATCCTTATGAGGTTACTATTGCTGCTGACCCTGACCACCTCTGTGAACCACATGGGAATTTTTGTCTTGATTCACTCAACAAATGTTTACTGAGCACCTGCCAAATGCTAATAGTACATTAAGGGATTAGAGCATAAAATTAAGATACTGCTTTGTCCTCAAATCGTAATAAGGCAGGCAAGGACGGAAGCCATTGGCACAAAATTTAGGGGGCTGGGGAAACAGCTCGGTGGTTAAGACATGTGCCATGTGTGAGGACTGGAGGTCAGATCTTTGGTACCCACCTTGTGCCTGGTGAGTTTTATAACTCACCTTTAATTCTGTCTAGGTAGGCTAGCAATGTAGATGAACTCTGAGTCCAAGTGAGAGTTTCTGCCTCCATCTATAATGTGAGCAATTGAAGATGCCAGATATTAACCTCTGCTCTCTGCATGAATCCTAGTGCATATAAGTTCATCCCCCTCCCCATGTGCAAACACACACACACACACACACGTGGGGGAAGGATGTATATTAGCCTAATGTGAGTATATTTTCAGGGGAAAAAATTCAGGATGGTAGAACAAGATTGATAGACAGACTTCATAGTAAGCATGCTTAAGTGGGGGCTAGAGAGACGTTTCAGTGGTTAAGAACATTTATTGTTTTTTCCAAGTTCAGTTCCCGGCACTCACATGATGGCTTATAACCATCCTTAACTCCAGTTCCAGAGAATACAACGCCCTTTTCTAACATCTGAGGGCACCAGGTACACATACATACATGCAGGCAGTGCACTCATGCACATAAAATGAATCTAAGAAATGAAAAAAGAATGTTCAAAGCTGGAGGGATGTCTCAGTAGGTAAAAGCAGCAAACATGACAAACTTAGATCAGTCCTAGGGATGTACAAGATGGAGCGCAGAACTGATCTCATGAATGGTTCTCACACCTTCACATGCATGCCGTGACACACATATCTACATCACTAATTAAGTAACTAAATATGTTTTAATTGGAAAAAAAAAAGGAATTCTCAGCTGGACCAGGACCCCAGCTCCACTGGCAGAATGCTCACCCAGAGTGCTCCAGGCCCTGGGTTCTAGCCTCAGTACCACACAAAATTGGGCATGGTGATGATACTTGTAAACAAACACAAAGAAAAGAGAGGGAAGGAGAAGGCAGAATGTGCTGGATTCAGCTGCATACAGTAGGCCGAAGGGCCTTTCTAAAGTCTCACCCTAGTTCACAAGCCCTAAAAGACAAGGCTCTGATTACTGCAGGATTGTTTTCACTTCCTTTGGTGTTCCATCCCTTTCCCAACTTTGTTTTGTTTTCTTTCTCAGTACTGAGTTGTTGTTTTTTTTCCAGTACAGGACCTCATGCATGCTAGCCAAGTGTCCTCCACTGGACTATATTCCCACTTCTTTTATTTTTATGATTTTTAAATTTTGGGACAAAGTATCACGTTTCCCAGGCTGACCTGGAACTCATTGTATAGCCAATAGCAATTTTGAACTCTCCAGTCCAGCATGGCCTTGAACTTGTAGTCCTCCTATATTAGTCTCCTGAGTAGCTGTGATTACAGGCCTGCACCACTAAGCCCTACCTGCTGGCCTCTGTGCCTTAGTTCCTTTGCAGTCTACCTTAGCCTTCATCTTTTTGATTGAGGTGTAATTCATACAATAAAAATTATTCACCTAAAGTTTACCACATGCATAGTGTTGTACTGCAATCACCATAATCTAATTGTAGGCATCCCCTACCCTCTAGGCTGTCATCCTATTTGGTCCGCTGTCTCAACCCCTGGAAAGCAGTAAACCATTTCTTGACATTCTATATTCCTCGAATCTGTATATTTAAGGGTAAATATATCAACCTATAACTAGAGTCTCTGACTGAACATTAACATTCACCCATGTAGTATATGTCAGTATATCATTCCTTTTTGTGGCTAAGTAATATTCCAGTGTGTGTCTTTGTTGATGCATTCATCCATTGATGGGCACTTGCATCATTTGTACTTTGTAGCCACTGTGAGCAGCACTGCTATGAACACAAGCATGTACACTTACACGGGTGGGTAACCTCTAGTGGGAACTGCTAGATCCTGCTGTAACTTATTACTTCAAGAAACTCTCTGGCTGTTCCATTCTGGGCATCCATCTGGATCTATCATATGCATTTTTGGGTGACTGTTTCTTACCAGGAAGATCAAAAGTGACTCCTGCCTTAGAGTAAGAGGTCACCAAATCTTGTGATACAAACACACACACCCTCTGAGTGGTCACAGCAGCAGAAATTGTGGGGACACATTGAGTTCACAATCTGGAAGCAGAGAGCAGTGGGCTCTACTCACTTTCTCTTAGTCCCACAGTGGGTCTTTCCACCTCTATTAAACTAATCAAGGGAACCCCACCACCCATGCCACAGGCCCACAAAACTGAGGTAGAGTGTGAATATCGATAAACTTCAAGAGAATGTGTGTGGGTGACTAGTAGCCTGTGTGTATGTGTATGTCTGGGTGTGAAGGAGTACATATGTACCCCAGGAGTATAAATCTGAGTATGTGTGTATGTGTTGTATATATGTTTCAGTATGTATGAATATATGTCCAAGTAGGTGTAGGTGAGACTGTATGTGCATGTATGTGTGAATATGTGTATATCAGAGTATGAATATGTATGCGTGTGAAAGTATATGAATGAAGAGAAGTGGGAGAAGCCCATCCTGAGGCTGGGTTCTCTCTGCTTAGCAGGTATTAGGTAGTCCCAGGTTACCTCATTATCCATAGGTGCTTTTGCTCTGAGCTCTCAATGCTCCCCAAACTCAGCAGTAGTTCTGGAGCCCTCATCCTGCCTCCACTGCCTTTTCTTTCCGTGATCTCCCAGTTCTGGAGGCTAGCTCTGCATAGAAAGATGATTCTCCCTTAGCACTTTATAGCCACAGCCCTGTCTAGCCACAGACTGACACTGCAGGAGGTCCTGTAACATTCTCTCTCTCTCTCTCTCTCTCTCTCTCTCTCTCTCTCTCTCTCTCTCTCTCTCTCCCTCCCTCCCTCCCTCCCTCCCTCCCTCCCTCCCTCCCTCCCTCCCTGAAATGATTAACTGCTAGTTCAGCAGTTTATAACTGCTTAAAAACCTTTGGAACTGGTGATCCTCAGCCAGCCTGGCACTCATCAAAATCTATAACCCTGAGCTGGGGAGGGATTAATTCACATGCAAGTGTACACACACACACACACACACACACACACACACACACGAAACCCAAAATCCTGAGTTTTCTGCTCCCAAATAGAGTTGGGGGAGCCCTGAGGGCTGTCCTTGTCCTGAAGGGAGCCAGGTTCCGGGGTGGGGGGGTGACTGAGATCCTCAAAAAGATGAAATGAGAACTGTGAAGCCCCAAGATCCACCACAATAAGGCATCAGTGGAGAGAGGCCTACGCTTAGGACTAAGGTGAAATCCAGCTTACCTGGGAGCCCTGGAATTGACTGAGCGCTATGGAAAGGTGCTTACTGCAGACAGATGAACAGTGTTCTCTCAGATTGTGTCTGTTCCCTACTACCTAAAGAATCAGATGTTCCCTCTGCAGGGCCCATGTGAGGCCCTTTCTGTGGCCATGAGTCAGAACTGGGTCGGGTTGGGTTCAGGAACACAGAACAGACTTCTGGCATGGAGCACAGAAGGAGGTAGGCAAGTGTGAAGGTACCATGCTATGTAATCAGAAATCAGGAGCAGAGACTTTTTTCTGCCTCTCCAGCTCTATGTTCTCAGACCCTGCATTCGGGCCAGGCTTACCAAGAGGAAATACAGCTAGACAAAACAAATATGTTCCCCAGTCTCCACCTTCCCCTCCAGAGCCTCAATGCATGTTTCTGTGGGTATGTGTATGTTCATGTGTGTGAGTACAAGTATGTATGTACTGTGTTGTGCATATGGAGGTCTTAAGGATAACCTTGGGTGTCTGAGTGTCTGTTGGTAGCCACTCTGTACACCAACCTAGTTGGCCCCCAAGTTTCTAGGGATTCTCCTGTGTCCGTCTCCTATCTCACTGAAGGAGGGCTGAGATTACAGGAGTGTATGTGCTACTATGTCCAGCTTTAGGTAGACTGTAGCAATCCAAGCTCACGCCTTCACTGACATGTGTATTATCCACTAAGCCATTTTCTCAGCCCATTCCAAAGCATCTTATGATCCTAGAAATGCTCCCTCCAAGGAAAATGCCAACTCTGCTCCAACCGCCTACACGCCATGACAGACCCTAGGAACCCCAGCTCTCAGCAAGACCTACAGCTCTGGCCCCAGGATAGATATTAATGGCCTACATTGATGGATAAATATGTCATATGCTATATGTAATATGCTTGGTTCACAACCTTCCCTTTGAAGGACCCTAGTCTCTAGAGACCAGAGAAGTTCAGTGACTACCCTAAAATCTTACAACTCATTGACAGAAAGCCAGGCTTTAAACACATTGTTCTCTATTAACGCACAGCTTTTGATCTGCTTGATTTCTGTATGTGTGCAGAGCTGCACATATGTGAGTAAATGTGCTTGTCGAGGCCAGAGGACAGCCACAGCTGCTGTTCTCCAGTTGTTGTTCACTTTGCTTTATCTGGTTTTTATATCTTAATAGTATATGTGTGTCCGTGAGAATGTATGGCATGTGTCCACCTGCCCTTAAAGGCCACATGGAGGAGTCTAGTGCCCAGGAGCTGGAGTTACAGGCTGTGGTGAACCACCTAATGAGGATGCTGGGAACCAAACCTGGAAAAGAGCACTAAGTGCTCTTAACCACTGAGCCATAGCTGAGGTTATCACCTTGATTTTTGTTTGCTTTTTTGTTTGTTTGTTTTTTGATGTTATTGTTGTTGTTTGGGGGATTTTATTGTTGTCTATTTAAGACAGAGTCTCTTAATGGTCTAAAATTTACCAGTTTAGCTAGGCTGGTTAGTCAGTGCACCCAAGGACCTTTCTGTCTTTACCTCCCCAGCATTGAGAATAAGCACATACTACCACACTAGTATTTTTTACATGGATTTTAGAGATTGAACTTGGGTCCTCATGCTTATGTGGTAAAAACTTTATAGACTGAGCCATCTCCCAACCATTAGCCTTTGGTTTTGTCACCAGACAGGCAATAATCAAGAGGCCAGTATCCTCAAAAGTCCCTGGAAGGCTAAGCAGATGAGCCCAGAAAAAGTAGGAAAGAAGGCTTGGCATGTGAATACTGGGACCAGGATGCCCCCTCTGAACCATCAGCCCCTCTGTGATTCCCTAGGGCACCAATTCCTGGCACTTTGATGTGGCCTTGGCTTCCCACCCCATGGAGACATTACTGTTCCAGCCCTTGACAGCACCAGACAACAGAAGAGAATAATTGCCTGGTCTGTGCCACCAGCATACTACTGTTCTTGAGACAGGGTCATTCAAATGCCACCATGAGGCTTCTAGGGGAAGCCACAATAGAGGACAGAACACTGTCCAAAAAAGGACACCAGAACAGGGGGACCCCCTGAAGGATCACATTACATCCTTAGGACCTCCAACGACAGAAAACCTCTGTCCCAGACCTTGCTGCTGGATTTGAGCCTTGGCTGTTGGTTGTAGCACATAGAATCTATAGTACAACTAGGAGTAGGCCAGGAGTGAAAAGTCTGGGATGATGGAGTGTTCTCACTTGAGAGATGACAGTCTGAGGTGAACATCTACCTGGTGCTAACAATATGTATCTCCCACTCTCAGACAGACCTGTAACCTGGTGTCCCCCTGGCTGATGAGCCTGCCCACCATGGCAAGCCCCACTCTGAGCCCCGACTCCTCATCTCAGGAGGCCCTGTCAGCACCCACCTGCTCCCCAACCTCTGACTCCGAGAACCTCAGCCCAGATGAGCTAGAACTACTGGCCAAGCTTGAGGAGCAGAACCGGTGAGTGGGGAGGAGGAGGGTTGATTCCTGGCTTCCAGGACCATTTACACTCAAAGCTAGACCTGGGCTACAGAGAAAAACAGCTACCACACAAGATGCTTAAAGAATGGTTTCTCTTTCATCCTCCCAATGTAGGCTGGATAAATTGGTTTCTTCATTCAGAAGAGGAAATCCACATTTCAAAAGGTCAAATGAATCTAGCTTTCCTTTACAAAGCCATTTTTTGAAGAAAGATGTTAAAGCTCCCATCTGCCCCTGTCTTATAGGTCTTGGTTTTGGTTTTTTTTTTTTTTTGGGGGGGGGTGTCTTTGAGTTTTCTACCTGTAGAATCTCCTCACTGGGGAATTCTAGGCAGAACCTCTACTGCTGAACCACACTCCCAGGCCCTCACTGTGGAATTCTAGGGGAATGCTATACCACAGAGTCATGTCCTCAGCCCCTCAATGAGGTATTCGAGGCAGGGGCTCTACTACTGAGCGTCAATCCTGGGCTAATACCATTACACAGGAATGAAGTGAATCCAGCAGATCAGGAGACACTGGCCACTAAGTAAAAAGGTACTTTATTACTTACAGTTCTCAAAAGGAGAGGAGGCAGCCCTGTCAGTCAAGAGGCAGACAAGTGCCTAAGGGAAAATGCTGGCAAGAACCTTTATATTGGTTTCCATGGGCAGGAGTAGGTGAAACAGGGCAGGCAAGCATGCAAGTCACTGACGTGAAGCATTTCAGTCTGGCCCCAGATGCTGGGTACTCAACCCTAAGGTGACGTGAGCATATGTAGAGCGAGCAGCAGCCTGTGAAAGCCTGGTGGAGTAGGTGGTCAGGGGGTGGGCTCGGGGTGGCTTGATTTGCATATCAGAAAGTTCACTCACAGGCATACAGCCCATTCCTCTTTAATAACTGCCGAGCCCTAGGAAGAACCATCCTAGTCCCTCCATCTCTCCAGAGCATATAAAGCTGTCAAAAGTATCCTAAAAGCATCACAGCACATGGAAGCCTACAGCAGGAGGATCAAGAGGGTGAGGCCAGCCTGAGCTTTGTATCTAGATCCTGTTTTAAAATAAAGGGCTGGAGTTATCAGTGGTAGAACACTCACCAAGAATGCAATGTCCCTAAATTCAGTCCCCATTTCAAAAAATAATAAAGGGAAGGATGCTGGAGAGACGTCTTAGTGGTTAAAAGCCCTAGCTAATTGCTCTTCCAAAAGACCTGAGTTCAATTCCCAATACTCACATGGTGGCTAATGGCCGTTTGTAACTCCAGTTCCAGGGGATTTGATGCCCTCTTCTGACGTTGGGGCATGAAGCACATACTGGTACTCAGACATTAATATAGACAACACACCTAGAGTACAAACAAAATAAAATATTTAAAAAATAAGAATGCCAGGCAGGCAGTGGTGGGACATGTCTTTAATCTCAGCTCTCAGGAAGCAGAGGCAGGCAGATCTTTGAGTTTGAAGCTAGCCTGGTCTACATAGGGAGTTCCAGGACAGCCAGGGCTATACAGAGTAACTCTGTCTCAAAAAATTCGAAAAAAGGAGAAGAAGGAGAAGGAGGAGGAAGAAGAGGAAGAGGAGGAAGAAGAGGAAGAAGAGGGGGAGGATTAATTAAAAAGAAGGAGGAGGGAGGGGAGATAGCTTAATCTTTAAGTGCTTGAATGTAATCCCCAGAATCCACATTAAAAACTAATCATATCCAGCATTTAATCCCAGCACTCAGAAGGCAGAGGCAGATTTCTGTGAGTTTGAGGACAGCTTAGTCTACATAGGGAGTTCCAGGCCAGCCAGGGCTACATAGTGAGACACTGTCTAAAACACATACAAACAAACAAAAAACCCAAACAAAATAAAACAAAAACAAAAGCAATAGTCACTAGGTCGGGACAGGCAGATCCCCAAGGCTCACTGACCAGCCAACCTTGCTTAATTGGGGAGGAGCAAGTTCATGAGAGGCCCTGTCTCAAAAACAAAATGGACTCCTTCTTAACAGTATTCAAGGTTGAGTTCTAGCCTCCATGCATGTGCAAACACATACATATGTATAAAAGAAAAAGAAGGAAAAATGGAAGGAGGAAGAGAGAAGGAAGAAAGGTAAAGGACATGGTTAATACAACCCCACGGTGTCCTTGGTACTTTCTAAGTGCCCTCAGCCAGAACCTGCATTCTGAGCCCCTCTATATAGACCATCCCTAAATGTGCTGTGCAGACTTGGTCTGAGAATGAGCGGGTAGAAATGCACACTTAGCCCAGTGCTTGGTACAGAAGAGGAACACACAAATGACTTTCCAAGGGCCATGGCTCAGGGAGGTTAGGTCACTGGCCAAGATCACTTAGCAAGAAAGGCAGCATGGGAGCTAAAGATATGACTCAGCAGTTAAAAGCACTTGCTGCTCTCTCAGAAGACCCAGCTTCAGTTCCCAGCATCCACACTGGGTGGCTCACAACCGCGCCAGCACCAGGAGATCCAATGCCCTCGTTTGGCTTCCACATGCACCTACACGCACATGGCATACACTTGTAGAGATCAAAGTTTTTAAAGAAAGGAAAGCAGGCAGTGTGGATCTAGTCTACGAGGTCGTGCCTCAGGGGGCCCCTGTGAGTAGGAGCCACTGGAATTTTCTGGCCTCTCTTCTCCTACTCTTCTTGCCTAGGCTCCTGGAAGCCGACTCCAAGTCCATGCGCTCCATGAATGGCTCCCGAAGGAACAGCGGCTCCTCACTAGTATCCAGTTCCTCAGCCTCCTCCAACCTGAGCCACCTGGAGGAGGACACATGGATTCTCTGGGGCCGAATTGCCAACGAGTGGGAGGAGTGGCGGCGCAGGAAGGAAAAGCTACTCAAGGTGGCCTGAGGCAGATATGGGATGGGCATGAGCCTGGCCAGCCTGGTCATTCATCCACCGGCCCAGCCAGGGCCAGGTAGCCCACTCTAGGCAGAAGGGCCAAAGTGGAGCTGTACAGATAGGACCTGGGAACGGGGATGACGGGGAGGAGGAGAGAGAATCCTCGTGCCTGCTTGCTCTGTGCTCTGATATAATGGTGCCTATGCCTATGACTCCTGTACGCAGGACACCCAGGCAAGAAGCTTGCAAGATGAGGGCCAATTTAGACTGCATAGGGAAACTTTGTGTCAAAAAGCTTGCTTAACAAGAATGTTGGGGGCTGGGAAAATACCTCACTGTAAAGTGCTTGCTGTATAAACTTGAAGACCTCAAGTCCATCCACAGCACCTATAAAACCTGAGCATGTGGGTACATGCTTGTAATCCCAGCACTATGGAGGCAGAGACAGGCAGCTCCCTGGAGCTCCTAGCTGTCAGCTTAGCACTGTGGGCAAGCCACAGCCTAATAAAGAGAGCCTGTCTCAAAATACATGTGGATAGACAAGCAAGATAGCTCAGCAAATAAAGGCACTTGCTGTAAAGACTAACAACCTAAGTTTTGTCCTCAGGTTTAGTAGGAGAGATTCGACTCCTTCAAATGCAGGTGCAAGTTGTCCTCTGGTACATACTGCCTACATACACACATGCACGTACATGCACACACACACACACACGCACAAGCACACGCATACGCGCGCACACGCACGATAGATTATTTAAATGCAATTTAAAATAAAACAGCAAAACAAAAACAAGCAACAACAAAATCCAAGGTGGAAACCTCTGAGGAATAATAACCAAGGCTGACCTCTGACCTCCATATATACACATATATCTGTGCATATATGTGTGTGTATACATGGATATGTGCACAAACACGGAGCATGAGAATTGGGATTATAGCTTAGTGGTAGAGGAGTCACTGAAGGATAGAGGAGCCCCTAATAAGCACCATGACTAGCTAAAGCACAGTGACTCAGATGTCCTCTGTACCATCCTAAAAGCATGTGTAAGCCATACCTGAAGGGCTGAACTGGGTTGGCCTTGGGATGGGTAAAGTGCAGGGGGCAGACTCCAGCCCTAGCCTCCCTTCCCCCACCTCACCCCTCCTCATGGCAGGAGCTGATCCGAAAGGGCATCCCACACCACTTTCGGGCCATCGTTTGGCAGCTCCTGTGCAGTGCCACAGATATGCCCGTCAAAAACCAGTACTCTGAGCTCCTCAAGATGTCCTCACCATGTGAGAAGCTGATCCGAAGGGACATTGCCCGCACCTACCCAGAGCATGAATTCTTCAAAGGCCAGGACAGCCTGGGTCAGGAAGTCCTCTTCAATGTCATGAAGGTAAGGCCCCAGTATTGGCTCCAGCCACCTTAGTAACAATCCCCACCTGAGATGGCTCCATAGAGGCTGGTGGGAATCCTGTGTTCACCCAGCCTCCTTCCCTTATAGGCATACTCACTGGTTGATCGGGAGGTGGGCTATTGCCAGGGAAGTGCCTTCATTGTGGGCTTACTCCTCATGCAGGTAAGTGGCTACCCTGGGCTCCATCCCCAAGAAATGAACATAAGAGCATTCCCTGAATCTAGTGACCTCCTAGGGCCAGAGTCTTCCTCAGCAGCCAGCTCACTGTGCCCTCTGACAAAGGCCAGGCTAAGCTCTCGATGGATGGATATGGAAGAGCTAGGTTGGCATTTATGCTGCCCAGGTCCAGATACTGTACCGTGCAGGACAGGACAGGACTTAAGGAGCAGTGGGACAGAGAAGAACTACAGGTCAAAGATGTAGGTGTTTATAGGGGTTTACAGGGGTATTCCTCCAGAGAAACCAGAAAGCTTAGACCAGGGAGAAAGGAGATTGCTGGGTGTCAACAGGAATGTCTTAACCAGGTAAATGAGATTGGGCGCTAACAAGGTTTAAGTACAGCTCCATTGTTTCCTGTTAGTGACCCTCAGCAAATAACGTCAGCCACAGTTCTTCCATCAATAAATAGTACTGACCATGGTTTATTGGGTGGGCCCCAGTAGCCAGATACAGTTACAATAAATATAAATGGGACAGAAACATGCCTCTGTGTACCATAACATTGTCTAGAGCCTGAGCATGGCCTTCCCACTCTTTCTGTCACACATACACACACACACACACACACATTGCTGGTCCCTCCAGATGCCTGAGGAAGAGGCCTTCTGTGTGTTCGTGCGGCTGATGCAGGAGTACCGGCTACGGGAGCTCTTCAAGCCCAGCATGGCCGAGCTGGGACTCTGTATCTACCAGTTTGAATACATGCTACAGGTAAGCAGGCTAGGGATGACCATCCTGAGGTTATCTCCAGAAAGCCCCTAAACTGGAACTTCTAGGCCTGAGAAATTATCCTTGGGAGCTAAGGATGTGGCTCAGTTAGTAGGATCCTTGCCCATCATGCACAAAGCCCTGGAAACCATCCCCAGAACTTCATAAACTGGGCATGGTAGTACACATCTGTCATCCTATGACTTAGGAGGTAGATGTAGAAGGATCAGAAATTCAAGGTCAGTCTCAGCTACATAGGAAGTGCAAGCTAGCCTGAGTTACATGAAACCCTCTCTGGAAAGAAGTGGTGATATAACATGCCTGGAGCCTGGTGAGGTGGTACACACTCATGATCACAGTCCTTTGGTTTATGAGATGGGATAACAAGTTCAAGGCCATCCTAGAGCTACTTAGTAAGGCCTGTCTCAATATCTAAGAGCTGGGGACAGGGAGATTGCAGTACAGGTCAGTGGTAGAGGACTTACTTAGCACATAAGAGTCCTGGGTTCAATGTGAAGTCCTGTGGAGAAGGAAAAGGAGGAAGTGAGGGGAAATGGAAGGAGAAAGAAAGACAGAAGAGAGGGGAAGAAAGGAGTGAGGGAGGGAGGAAAGGATGGAGAAAGGAAGAGAGAGAGGAAAGGAGGAGTCCTAGAAAGGAACTCCCGTTCTTTCCTATTCCTGTCCTTTCCTGAGATGAAAGCACACAACTGTGGATAGTGCCGGGAGGGACAAGGCTAGCAAGGACAGGGGGCTCTTGGCAACCGAAGGGGCTCCCAGAACCACTAAGGCAGAACAGGAGGAGGAGGGCCGGCTCCACATGCTAGGGTGTGGTGGAAGGAGGGAAAAGTGTTGTCTGCCTGCCTCTGCTGATTACGGGGGAGCTACAGCAGACGACTCCGTTTATAAATAGCCATCCCCACAGGGCTCACTCCAGGCTGGCAGACAGAACGAAAGTGTTTATGGTGTGTGTGTGTGTGTGTGTGTGTGTACACACACACCATTCTTGCACTCTTAGAGACTGGCCAGCTTCAGAAGCCCACGGCAAGAGAGATGTGCTAGCAGTGAACTGTCAGGGACGGCTCCTCTGTCAGGCTCTAAGGACGGGGAGGTAGACCGCCATGGGGTCTGCTAGTTGAACAAACAGGAGACCTAGGCACCTACAAAACTGAAGGCAGGGGGTTGGAGTGGCATGCTTGCCTAGTATTTGTGAGGTCCTGGGTTTGATCCCCAATATCCTTTCCTACCCTCAAAAAGAAAAGAAATTTCACAGCTAGACATAGTGATGAGCACCTTTAATTCCAACAGGCTACAGAGTAAGGCCTTATTTTTTTTAAAAAAAAGAAGAAGAAAAAGAATAGGGCAGGAATATAGCGCAGTTATTTGAGGGCCTACAAAGCATGAACAAAGGCCCTGGTTTCAATTCCCTCCTGTGGTAGTTGGCACTTTAGAAGTAGAGGTAGGAGGAGGATCAGGAGTTCAAGGTCAGCTCAGCTTCTACATAACAAGTTGAAAGCCACCCTGTGATATATGAGACCCTCTTCCAAAATATAAACTATGGTTTGAGGAGATGGCTCAAGATGGCTCAGTCAGTAAAGTGCTTGCTGCCACAAGCATGGGGACCTGAGTTCAGATCCTCAGTATCCATGTAAAAGCCTCATAGGCTCCTAGGAAGATATTTCTGTTATCCTCACACTGGGGAGGCAGAGACAAGTGAGGGAGCAGAATCAAGTAAATCCCTGGAGTTTCCCGGCCAGCCAGCCTGCCTAGCCAAACCAATGAGCTACAAGTTCAATGAGAGGCATTGTCAAATAACAAATAACATTAACAAATAGGTAAAAGACAGCTGGACTTGGTAATACATACCTTTAATCCCAGCAACCAGATCACTGTAAGTTTATAAGTCAGCCTGATCTACATAGCAAGTTCCAGGACATCCAGCGCCACAGTAAAATGCTGCCTCATAAAGAAAAGTTGAGATTGAAGAAGACAGCAGCATCAACCTCTGACCTCCACACCACCCCCTTACATATGTATACACCTATGAACACATGCAAACCCCTGTACATACCCACAGATAAAAAATAATTTGATCCCCAACATCTGCCCCCCCAAAGTTAAGAAGCAATTACAAGCCCAAGCTGGAAGACTGAAGACTTTCACAGCCTAAGATTTATACAACCAAGCAAATATGTAACCAAAAGCACAGAGGTAGATACTGGCTAACAGAGGAAGCCCAGAGAGCTCTGATGCCCTCTCCAGCCTCACTTTCCCCAGTGATCTGCTAGTATCTAACAGCCTGAAGTTGAGGTCAATCACATTTTGATGTGTATTTTCCCAGGCCCTGCTTGTAGCCCCATAGCACTCAAAATTCTAGTATGCCTCAGCTTTCCCCCCAAACACAGTAGCTAAAAGAGGACCTAGGAGGGACCTAGGCTGCCCAGGGTAGGTCAGCAAATATTCCTTGGAGGTGAGGGGTACTGAGGCCCAATGCTTCCCTCTCCATGCTCACCAGCCTCCCTTCCCTACACAGGAGCAGCTTCCGGACCTGAACACCCACTTCCGCTCACAGAGCTTCCACACATCCATGTATGCATCATCCTGGTTCCTCACGCTTTTCCTTACAACCTTCCCCCTGCCTGTTGCCACCCGAGTCTTTGACATCTTTATGTATGAGGTGAGTGTCCCACAGCACACCCTTGCCCATTCCACACTGCATGTGGAGAGAATCATATTCCACTCCCACAGCGAATCATGACTAACAGGACAAAGGAGAGGCTAGAATGCAAGGAAGGTCTGAGCCTCCTGGTGAGCTGGGACAGGAAGTTCATTGGTGAAGGCTTCTGGTGGGGCGGACAAGAGGCTTATGGGACTGTGGTTGCTTTTTCAGGGACTGGAGATTGTGTTCCGAGTAGGCCTTGCCCTGCTGCAAGTGAACCAGACAGAGCTGATGCAACTGGACATGGAGGGCATGTCACAGGTGGGCCAGGATGGCTGGGAGATGAAACTGTCTCTACTGGAAGTGACAGGCACAGGAAGCCTTCCCATGTGACAGCAAGGGCTGTGGCTAGTCGGAAGAGTGTTTGCCTAGCATGGCTGAAGCCCTGGTTCCATCCACAGCACTCTATAGACAGGCATAGTGATTAGCATGCCTTCTAAAAAAAAAAAGAAAGAAAGAAAGAAAGAAAGAAAGAAAGAAAG
>NW_021620131.1:800382-930957 GCF_004785775.1 Grammomys surdaster | reverse complement strand
AAAAAAAAAAGATTAGTATGCCTTCTATCCCAACACTCAGCAGGTGAATCACAAGCTCAAGGTTAGCATGAGCTGTACAAGATTTTAAGTAATAGGCCTGGCAATAGTGGCACATGCCTTTAATTCTAGCACCTGAGAGATAGAGGCAGGCAGATCTCGGAGTTTAAGTCAGTCTTGAAAAAAAGCAAACAAAAACAAAAAACAGACAAAAGATTCTAAGTGACAGGGAGGGCCCGGCTTCGCAACAGAAGTCACTCCTGATCCTTTCTGCTGTCCCCTGAGACCTACCTGAGGAACCCCAGGCTCTGTCAGATACAACCCTGAGCCATCAACCTAGTACTGAGGAGAACAGGAGGCTAACACTCAGCTGATTTGGGGAGGTCCTACTTACTCTTTCCTACCCACTTGTTGCAGGTCCCCAAAGCTTGCCTGCAAAGTAACCCCTGGCTGACTTGGGATGTTTTCAGTATAATTTCATCCCAGCTCTCAGCCTGGGGGGCACAGGAAGGAGCCAGGCATCTTGAGGTAGCTTCCTACCCTGCTCTTCCCGGCCTGCGCCTTCCCCTGGCACAGTCTGCTAGATCAGAAGCCAGCTTTCCTCTCACCATGGTTTCCCCATCACACAGGCCCCTAACCCCTCCCAGCATCTTCCAGCTGGTGCTTCAGGAAAGAATGCACAAAGACCACAGTTGTGTCTGTGAACACGGGCATACATTGTCCAAGACTGCCTGACTGGGGCAGCTGGGCAGAGGAATAGGACCTGTGTCCACTGGGCTTGTCTACCCACTTCCTAAGGAGGGTTCTCCCATGCTCAGACCCCATTCATCCCAGTCCTGCCTTTAGGAGGGTCCTGTAGCCTGATTGTCTTAATTTTATTTATTGTTAGTGTTAGTGTGGGGGTGGGGAGAGGGAGGGAAAAGAAGGAAGGCTCATGGCATACAGTACTCACACTTCAATTCTCTGCTTCCACTCTGGGTTCTCGGGCACACTCTCTTACTCTTTCCACTGTTGGTTCAGGTCAGGCGTGGGTAGTAAATCCTTTATAGGCCAAGCTGATCCCCACGCCCAACCCCAGGAGCATGCTGGGTAAGCAGGCCTCCCTTCTTCCCCCCCCCCCCCCTTCCCTCTCCTTCAGTCAATTCATTTGCACTACAAATGTTGGCTGAGTAACCAAAGACAGACAGCCTGAGTGCTGAGACAAAGAGAAGGCTCAAGCAGTGGCCGGGGACAGTGAGAGCTCGGGCAGACCCTGGTGGGCAGGGCCCAAGTGACCGTGACTCCCTGTGTCTCCACAGTACTTCCAGAGAGTGATCCCCCACCAGTTTGACAGCTGCCCAGACAAGCTGGTCCTCAAGGCTTACCAGGTCAAGTACAACCCTAAAAAGATGAAGAGGTCAGTGGCCGGGAATGGAGAACTCAAAAGGGAAGCAAGCCCTCCTCGACCCCAGGGAGGCGGGACTTTGACCGTGTGCCCCGTCCCCACAGGCTGGAGAAGGAGTACGCAGCTATGAAGAGTAAGGAGATGGAAGAGCAAATCGAGATCAAAGTGAGTGCCAGAGGCGTGGGGGAGGGGCAGAGATGGGCTCCCTTGAGGCTTTCCCTCGAAAATCTAGAGCTGGCCGCTAGAGGGCAGTCCTATCTAGCGCACGGGTAGAACGGGCTGGCCTGGGGAGACAACCTCTATCTTCGGATGACCTCGCTCACTTGACCTTTCCTTCACCTGCCAGCTCCGCGTGGGAGCGCATTCCCCAAATGGCATGTCCTCAAAGCTGGCCACACAACAGTAAACAAGACAGTCAAAGTTCCTTGCCTTCATGTCCCCGAACCCCCCATGTCATGGGGCGACAGTCAATAAATCACTGAAATAGTGTGGATTCCACAGAGTGCTCCGGATATAGTCATACAAGAAAATGACAGTCGCGCCTGGGGAGACACTCTAGGTCCAAGAGTCCAGTGTAAAGGGCCTAGGATAGAAGTATGTTCCTGGTGGGCAGGAGAACACCCGGAAGGCTGGGGACACAGCGGTGCCTTCAAGGTTGGGAGCTAAGGAGACAGGCTCAGGCCAGCAGGATATGTAGGCTAAGGGTATGGCATCCACTGAGTCTTCTGGTTGTCCTGCTAGCCAGCCTGCTAGCCCATCAGAGTTCCTTGACTGCACAAAATGTCTGAAACCAAACTTACCTCTCAATGGCCTCCTCACCCACTTCATGTGATTTTAGCTGTTCACCCAACAAACATCCATTGAAACAAAGATGAGACCTGGTCTTAAGTGACAAGGACCTGGCTTCCCAGATAAAGGCACTCTTGAGCATCTAGAGTCCTTCAACATCTTTCCAAGGAGGCCCAGGTACTGCCAGGTACAACCCAGGGCCAGGATGTAGAAGAGAGGAGAAAGAAAAGCTCAGACCCACCTACTCTAGCCTACCAGCTAGCTACATGTTCCCAAAGCCTGCTGGCCAAGAATAAGGGCCCTGCCACCCAATATGGAGGACAGGCAGGGACACAAACCTACACATAGACCTGGTTTTCTCCTCTCCTGTTGATGAGTCAAAGTGGTTAGCACTGGTGTCCCACAGAAGACCAGTTGTGTGACTTCACTTCTCTGAGCCTTGGAGCTTTACGGTAATGTTCCTATTACTGTCAGCCGCGTGCTCATTGCTCCTACCTCCTGTGGGAAGTCAGGGCAGAGGCATGTGCCTGCACGCTGAAGTGCTTGGCCCTGCTTGAGGCTTCCAGAATGTTTTCTCGCCTGGGTTTATGAAACATCTCACCAGGAAGGCAGCTTAAGTATTGTACTAGACCAAATGTAGTTCTTGCTGTGTGCAGATGAGCAGCCTGCTTTCATCTGGTGACTGTGAGGACCCAGGAATAGACAAGAATGACACAGACCTTGAGACCACTGGCCAGATTGAAATCTCTGAGAAGAGATTTCCCTAGAGGCCTTGAAGAGTCAGGCAGATGTCTCCTCATAGGGCATCTTACGTGTGCCTGCAGTTTAGTCTTTCACTTTTAGCCTGTTTTAAAACATCCTGATTTGATGCTGGGAGGTGGTGATGAACGTCTTTAATCCCAGCACTTGGAGGTAGAGGCAGGCGAATCTCTGAGTTTTGAGGTCACCGTGGTCTACAGAGCAAGTTCTGGGACAGCCAGGGATACACAGAGAAATCTTGTCTCAAAAAAAAAAAAAAACCCTTATTTGTTTGCATCAGGTAAGGCAAGCTGACAGGTGCATAGACAACTGTTTTTGAGAGAAGTGTTTGTTGAGGCTGGAGCTGTAACTTAGTGGTGAGTGTTTGCCCAGTGTGAACAAGGCCATGGGCTCCATCCTCAGTACAGAACAAAGGAAAAAGAGGACAAAGGATATGGCTGGGTGGATAAAGTGTTTGCTGTGCAAATATGAGGACCTGAGTTCAATCCCTAGCACCCACATAAAAGAGCCAGGAGCAGTAGTGCACTTTTAATCCCATCCATGGAGATAGAGCCAAACAGATAGATCCCTGGGGTTCACTGGCAAGCCAGCCTAGCCAAATTGGCAAATTCCAGGTTAAAAAGGGAGGGGTAAGGCTAAGGAGATGGCTCTGTAAAGTGCTTGTGTCTCAAGCATGGAGACTTAAGTTCAGAGCCCCACAGTAAAAGCCCAGCACAATGAGTGTGTATTTCTAACCCGAGCACTTGGGATTGGGAGAGGTAGCATGTAGGTCCATGGAACTCATTAGCCAGCCAGCCTGACTCAACCCGTGAGCTTCAGCTTAATGAGAAACTCCATTTCAAAAACTAACATGGATCAGGGAGAGTGGCACATACTTTTAATCCCAGCTGTGAGGTGGCTGAGGCAGGCAGATCTCTTTTCAAAGCCAGCCTTGACCACATTACAAGTTCCAGCCAGTCATGGCTACATAGTGAGATCCTGTTACAAAATAAACCAACAAACCTAGATATTGTGGCACAAGTCTGTCATCCTAGGACTGAGGAGGTAGACTTATGGAGGATCAGGAGTGCATGATCTTCCTCAGCTATATGGCAAATTAGAGGTCAACCTGGGCTACATGAGACCCTGTCTCAATGAAAAGAACAGGCTAGAGCCAGACATAATGGCACACACCTTTAATACCAACTCTTGGTAGGCAAAAGCAAGCCAATCTCTGTGAGTTCCAGGTCAACCAGGACTGAAAGTGAGACACTGTCTCAAAATATAAATAACAAATAATTTTAAAGGTACTAAGTATTTTAAAATAGATAAAAGCTGACCTCTGGCCTCCATATGTATGTGTGCACTAGAGCACAAGCTTTTATACACATGCTTGCACAATCACACACAAATAAGCACACACAAAAGACAGGAAAGAAAAGAGAGTTGATTGGAGCCTGGGGTAGAGGAGGAGGATGGTCCAGAACCTTTGACATGGTTTCTACAGAAGGAAGAATTAAATCAGTGCAGGTGTGTGTGAGCAATCAATTTGAGTGATATTCTCCACTCTGTCAAGATTCTCCGTAGTATCTGTATCAGCCCTGGGTCATTAGAGTGAAGGTGGTGTCCACTTAGTAAGCATCAGATAAAGGAAGGGTTAAGGACTTGGGTTCTGGACTTGTTGGTTTTGTGCTGAAAAGACAACAATACACCTGTTGTCTACAAATTAGCTAGTTCAGGGAAGAACTATCTCTCCCAAGCTAGCAAGGCCTTGGGTTGCTAAAGCATCAAAAAATACAGAAACTTTGAGAGTCAGCAAGCTGGCTTAGTGGGTGAAGACACTTGCCACCAGCCTGATAACCTAAGTTTGAGCCCCAGGACACATGTGATGGAAAGATAGAACTGACTTCCACAGGTGGATCATGGTGATTATGCTCATGAGCACACACAAACACAAAAAATATACTTAAATACAAAAATATTATTTATTTGAGAATGTTCAGGTATTTTATTTTGTTTTGTTTTAGACAAACTTCCCATGCATCCCTGGCTACTCTGGAACTTACTATGTAGACTAACCTAGCTTTGAACTTTTATCTTCCTCCCCCTGACTCCCCATTGCTGGGACAACAGGTATGTGCCACCATCCTCAGCTGGAAAAAAATTTTTTTTGAAATAAGGTCTCATATTGACCAGATAAATAACCTGAAACCTACTTTGTAGCTAAGAATGACCTCGAACTCCCAACTCTTGCCTCTACCTGTGAATATTGAGATTAGAGTCATGTGCCCAATTTATGTGATACTGGGGATTGAAACCAGGGCTGAAAGCATGCTAGGCAAGCACTCTGTGAACTAAGCTACAACCCCAGGCCCCCACTCCCAATATTTTGGAAACCATGAGCAGTGTAGAGCCCTACATACCCCTCATTCACTCTGCCTCCCTTTTTTCCATTTCGAATAATCAGGAAAAATATAACTTGTTAGCTAGGCCCATCCAAGTTCCTT
Organism: Grammomys surdaster; assembly: GCF_004785775.1. Lineage (NCBI taxonomy): Eukaryota > Metazoa > Chordata > Mammalia > Rodentia > Muridae > Grammomys > Grammomys surdaster. The sequence continues at coordinate 925,542 of NW_021620131.1, read as the reverse complement.
TGTGGGTGGTGGTGCTGGATACAGTGAGCAGCTGAGTTCAGATTGGATAGAGCAGTCTAGGGGTTACAGTCCAGGGTCAAGAGACCTAATCCTTCTTGTCCTTAAACAGTTCTGATCCAACTAGGAGGCTCAACTGAGGCACATTCCTCTTCGACTCTGTTTCCTTACACATGATGTGTCAGTGACCATCCATGATTTACTCCAGTATTTTTCTGGGTGTTTCTATCACTATGTCTCTCCAAGAAGCAACCCAGGAGCTGGCTTGTATAACCCATAGGAAGTATTCTAGTTTCATTTCTGCTGCTGTGATAAAATACTCTGACAAACTGAGGAAATCTGGAGAAATGGCCTAGCAATTAAAAGCTCTGGCTGCTCTTCCAGAGGACCTGTGTTCACAACTTTCTGTTCACAACTGTCTCTCAGGAGAGCTCAGGCCTCCTTCTGGCCTCTGTGCACTCCATGCACATAAAATTAAAATAAAAGTTTTTTTTTAAGTTTTTTAAACTTAAGACAAGAAATTATTTATTTTGGCTAACAATCCAGATTACAGTTCATTACTACCAAGGAAGTGGTCACAGCAGAAAGAGCTTGAGACCATTGGTCACATCACATCCAGTCAGGAAGAGAAAGATGCTTACATACTGGAATACTCTCTTGCTTGTGCTCAGTTCCATTTATCCACTCATGCAGTGTAGAATTCCCTGCTTGGGTAACGGTGGGCTGTCTTCTCTCACATCAATTAAGGCAATCAAAAAAAAAAAAAGTTCCCCTACCTGGGAGGTGGTAACACACACCTTTAATCCCAGCACTCCTGAGGCAGAGGTAGGTGGATATCTGTGAGTACAAGTCTAGCCTGTTCTACCAAGCATGGTCCAGGACAGCCAGGGCTACACAGAGAAATCCTGTTTTGAAAAATAAATAAGGAAGGAAGGAAGGGAGGGAGGGAGGGAAGGAGGGAGGGAGGGAGGGAGGGAGGAAGGGAGGGAGGAAGGAGAAAAAGAAAACCCCTATAGACATGTCTATGAGCCAACCCAATGTAGAGAATCCTTCATTAAGATTCTCTTCCCAGGTGACCCTAGGTTGTATCAAGTTGACGACTAAAACCAGCCCTTCCAGCCTGGTAGGCCTTGTGGTCGTCCACTACTACAAATGATTTCTTCATAAGGAAGAAGCTGAGGAGACTGCCTACAACACATTTGCATGTATCACCAGCCTCACAGAGGGTCCTGAGGGAACCTAAAACCGCAGATACTTACCCTCATCACAGAAGGCCGAGCCAGGCATGGGGTGGTGTACCTCTGTAATCCCCCACTCAGGAGGCAGTAGGATCAAAGTTCAAAGCTGACTGTATTATATAACAAGACTATAGGGAGCAGGGAAATAACAATAAAGGCAGTCTGTCTAAAAGGTCAGAAATGTGGCAGAGGTATTGCCTGGTATGCAGGAAGCCCCGAGTTCTATCCAGCCTTGGCATCACACTGCATAGTCATAGCATCATGGCACACACCTGCCATCTCAGTTCTCTGGAGGTAGAAACAGCAACATCAAGGAGTCAACGGTGTCCTTGGCTACACAGCAAGTTCTAAGCCAGCCTGGGATGCATGAAATCCTATCTCAGAGACATTGTGATTAAAGCAAAGGCCACCTACATGTTCAATACAAGAGACCTAAGTTCTGAGAGGAGGGTTGTTCCAGAGAGTCTAACTTAGTCTACCTGCCTCTGCTTCCTAAGTGCTGGGATTAAAGGCATTCAACAACACACCCAGCTTGGTTTTGTTTTTGTTTTTGTTGTTTTTTTGTGGGTTGTTTGGTTTTTGGTTTTTAATAATTTTGAGCTAGGCGGTAGTGGCACAAACCTTTAATTGTAGGACTCAGGATACAGAGGGTTTCATGTAGGTAGCTTTTGCTACCTTGCCTAAGCTCCGGAAATGGACCTTGATACCAGCCCCCCACCCCCAGAGAATATTGAATCTGTGGATGAAAAATACAGATACACACACACACACACACACACACACACGTTGCTTAATTTCAACTTGCCTTCTTGGCTCAACTGCTGGGCATTGTTAACCTCCGTGGCTATCGTGGCCTCCCCAGCACTCTCAGCTCAGCACCCTAAATCTGTCCTCAGCTTCAGCTGCTCAGTTACTTTAGTCCCTGCTCAGCATCCTACCACCTGGAGAAACAGCCTGTGGTCACTCTGCCCAAGATCTCACATGGCTGGTTGGCTCTTTTTATTTTTCTGTAAACCAGGGTGAATTCTCCTGCTCTGTCCTGCATCTGCCAGCGTGCCTGCTTCCCCAGAAGTCCTGCCTATCCTTCCACCCTGCAATTGCCCCATGGCACCTTCACTGACAGATCAATAACCAATTGGGGAACAGGAACTTAGCACCAGAACCACTCCTACAGCAGAGGCAGGATGACCTCTGAGTTTAAGGCCAACTTGGTCTATAGAGTGAGTTCCAGGACAGCCAGGGCTACACAGAGAAACCCTGTAATTCAAATGAAAGTAAAATAAAATCATTTTGAGACAGAATCTCATATAGAACAGGCTGGCCTCCAATCCAATAGCTAAGGATGACCTTGAACGTATGATCCTGCCTCTGCCTCCCAAGTGCTTTATGGGCATGTGCCACCAAGCTAGGCTTTGCAGAGTAAGGGCTTTTGTGTGTGTGCTACAAAAGCACTCTACCAACTGAGCCACGGTCCTAGCACTAAACAGTTTTATTTTAACTTTTAAGATATGTTTTATTTTGTGTATGTATGTGGAATAACATGCATATGGAATGTCAGAGGACAACTTGTAGGAATTAGTTCTCTCCTTCTACCACATGCGTCCTGGACATCTAACTCAGGGAGTCGGGCTTGACAGCAAGCACCTTTGTCCAATGAGCCATCTTATAGATCCTCGGTATTTTTTAATAAACCATCTAGACAGTAATGTGCCTCATTTTCTGAAATTTCTAGCCCAGAATATAAGATTCCTCAGGGACCTTCTTTGACCTCTGTGGTTGGTGAGTGGAGATTAAGTGCCTGTAAGTGTGTGGGAGGCTCTGAAGTGCTCCTCTTCTTCTTCTACAGAGGCTTCGAACAGAGAACCGGCTGCTCAAACAGCGGATTGAGACCCTAGAGAAGGTGAGGGGTGTGGGTACCAGCTGTTGGGTTCCAAATCTCTCTGCCTCAAAATGCCCGTCAGCTATTAAGGCTGGGGCCATTTCTCTGCCCAATCTAGCTGGCTTGAGAAGCATAGGTAGGGCAGGCCCAGTGGTTGTGCTCTTGTAATCTCAGCAGTCAGCATATAGGAAGTGGAGACAAGAGGATTAAGAATTTGAGGCCAGCTAGCCTCAGCTACATGAGACCCTGTCTCAACAAAATATATGAGTGGCCTTTCCCTCAGTCTCCCCTAACCCCACTGAGATTTGGGCTGCCCTGTTATTAGGGGTTCTCAGAAGACTTCATCCCACTCTGGATCTCAACTTAGCCCCTAGGGTTACAGCTAAATTACAACTCAGTGGATGGCAATCACAAACTGCATGGGTGGGAGAACCAGTTCCATCACTGGGCCACAAGGAATCCCAACCTGTAATTTGTAAGTTTCATCCTAGAAAGGAAGGAAGACAGACAGAGTGGGGGGGGGGGGGCTCCTCGCTTGAGGTAGAGAGGCATGGACTTGGCCTGGGACCCTACTAGGTTGCCTATGGGGTGGTTTGGGTAACTTAGCATGACTCTGGGCCCTACTTCCTGTTCTTTAGTGTTTCTTATTTGACTGTTTGCTGACCACAAGGAAGCCATAGGTCATGGACAGGATGTTATTACCACACCAAAACCTCAATTCTTGTTTTCTCTCAAGATTAAAATGCATCCCCTGTCCCAGCCCTCTCTGGGATCTCCTCCTCTCACACAGTGAAGAGACATCCTGCTGCTGAGTTTTCTCAGCCCAGTGCACCCCAACCTCCCCACTCACATGAACCCCCCCTCCAGGACAGAGTTGGCTCTGGCTTTGGTCTTTCTCTGGGCCCTCTTCCACTGGTTCTCTGGTCTTCACTTTCCTATCCCCTGCTTCTAGAGATAGCCCACTGCGTTAGTGACAAGTGGTTCTTGTCTGTCTCTCCCCTTCTCCTGTCCCCTGCCTTCTGCTCTGCCTCCTTCCCCCGTTGCTGGGAACCCCCTTCGCCTGGTAGGAGAGCGCGGCCTTGGCTGATAGGTTAATCCAGGTACTGTAGCTTTTCCATATACCTCTGCACTGTCCATCCCAGGCCCTTCCCGGGTCCCTGCACAAGACAGCCAGTAACCACCTCTTTCCTGGCCACTGCCATTCTGGGGGCAAGAGCAATTTGCATGGAGGGGGCAGCTTCCAGGGAGAACAATGCCTTGAGGGAGGGGGCATGTGAGCTGGAGACAAACACCAGGATGGGAGGCATTTGTGGGAGTGAGTTTAGGAGAAGGCTTACCCTCAGCATAGACAGCAGGCTTCCTTTACCAAGGAGGAAAAGATGCTACCCCACTAGGACTCGGGACCCTTAGAGCATTCCGTTTTAGGTCCTGACACATTTGTTGTGCTAAGCTTACACTAACGTGCTCACACACAGGCATGCATGCATGCATGTAGGCACACACACAACTGTTCTGACTCCTCTGCTTCTGCTGTCACCCCGTCACCATCTCTCACTCGCCTGCTTCTGCTGCTGCTTCATTCTTGGATGGCTTTTCTAGAAGCTTCTGCACAGCACCCAGTGGCTCTGAGCCTGGAATGGGGAACAGGGAATATCAAGTTGGATGGAAAGGAGGATGTGGGAGAGTTGTAGAGGTGGATTACACCTCTTACAAGGCTTTGCTTTATATAACAATCTTTTTCTTCACTCGGGACAGAGGCAAACAACCCGGATTGGGGATGGGGAGCCCCATCCCAGGCTCTGAGCACTAAAGGCCATGCCTGTCTCACTTTAACCCTCTCTCATCCTCTCTGAGCCTCCTAGCAGCCAGGCCTGGGACCAAAGCACATGGTCATGGTATCCTTCCCACCCCATCCTCACTGTGCTCAGGGGCAGGTGACACGGGCACAGGAGGCTGAGGAGAACTACGTCATCAAACGGGAGTTGGCAGTAGTGAGACAACAATGTAGCTCAACTGCAGAAGACCTTCAGAAAGCACAGAGTACCATTCGGCAGTTGCAAGAACAGCAGGTACCAGGCGGTTGAATGGGGTTGACTGGCAGGACCACACCTCCTACAAGCCTATGTGCCACACTTACCTGCCTGCCCTCAGGGCTTAGATATGTAAGGTGGGTGAGGGTGCCCAGAGGCTAGTGTGAATTTGATGGCCCTCACAGCCAGCTCCACTCCAATCTGGCCAGACTGCAGGAGCACATGCCCCACCCCCAGCCCATGGTCCTGAATCTGGGTCTTGGAGGCTTTCAGAAGGGACCCTGAAGTCATGGAAAGTCCCATTCCCAACGTTCCCTCTTTGTAGCTTTCCCTGGAAAGAAGTCAAGCCAATTTGATTGCCTCCTAGTGCCACAAACTTAGCATGAGTTCAACCCTGGATGCCAGTTGTACTGGGACCCTCTTCCAGCCCAGGCCCACTAGCATAAAGGCTATCTACCATGTAGCAGTCACCACCAGGAACCAATGCAGTTCTTTGTCTCCAGGAAAACCCGCGCCTCACAGAGGACTTTGTAGCCCACCTGGAGACAGAACTGGAACAGTCACGGTTACGAGAGACAGAGACTCTGGGAGCCCTTCGAGAAATGCAGGACAAAGTTCTGGACATGGAAAAGGTGTGCTGGGGAAGAAGACAAGGGTCTTGAGTGAGCTTTAGAAGATGTAGAAACCAGGCGTGGCCACTGCACCTGTGATCCCAGCACTATGGTGGAGATATGGGATGCTCTCCAGCTTGATGGTCTTTAGCTTAGCTCCAGGTTCAGTGAGAGACCCTAGCTAAAGGTGACAAGGTAAAGTGACTGAGTAGGATGCCTGACATCATCCTCTGGCCTCTTTAAGGAGAGACAGAGACAGTCAGAGACAGAGAGAGGAAAGGCAGCCAAGGCAATTGCCCCACCTGCATGTCAGTCAGTTCCTATAGAAGAGGAGACCTCTCCATGCTGCTTTAGAGCCCACTGCCACCTAGGCATCGTCTCCCCCTCCACCACCGCAGTCTCCACACAGGGATCTAGGGCTATAGAAGTCGGAGCCTCACCCACAAAGCTCCCCACACCCTTGAACTGTGAGGGCTCATATACACAGCATCACCGCCCTGCCCCGAGTCTCGCTCTCAAAGCACAGTGTGGCAACTTCATACGCTGCCTGTTATACCACTGCACTGTGCATGTCTCCTAGGGCTGAGGTTCCAGGATAGAGGGAAGGAAAGGTTGACAGGGGAAGACCCAAGCCAGTTAACTGTTTACCCCCTCTTCTCTCCCATGATACCCTCCAGAGGCAAACTAAAGACTACACATTCCCACCTGTAGCCCTGGAGGGGAAACCAGACTTCCTGAGTGCCTCCCCAGCTGCTCTGTGCATTGACTCAATTCAGGCTGAGGATGTGCCTGAGATGGTAGAATGCTTACCTAGCGTACATGAAGTCCCAGAGTCTATCCCTAAAGCATACATGCAATCCCAGTGCAGGTGGGAATCCCTGTAATTCCAGGGAAAGTGGAAGAAGGAAGATCGGTCAGTCATTCAAGACCATCCTTGTTTATATCACAAGTCTGCTTTCAGTCTGAGTTACCTGAGATCATCTCCTAAAACAAACAAAAAACAAATCTCTCAGGGAGCCAACACAAAGCCTTTGAAGTTGAGAACCATCCCTACCCAGACCTAAACAAGGGTCAGTAAGGACTAGGCCTACCAAGTTACATACCAGGAAGCTCATGCATGAGCACCCCACACCCCAATCACTGGGCCGTCTCCACACCAGGACAGAATATAGGTTGGTTCCAGTACTGTCTGTTTCTGGAAAGAAGGGTTTCCTGGGGAGAGTACAGGGTGTTGCCACTTGCCTTCCAGCCCCCGCTGGAACTGGTAATGCAGTTCTCAGGTCTGGTCATAGGTCCCGAAAGACTTGGATCTTGGAATTGTGAGAAGACCTGCCTTCACCCTGGCTACCTCAGAGTGCATTGTGTAATTTCAGTGATTTTTATTAAAGGAGGCCTCAGTTCAAAGGGGTTTCCCAAAGACAGACCTGGGACCCATTTTGTAGATAATGAACCCTGCTACACATGAGGGTCTTCTCCTGTCTCTGTTCCCTTGGGTATGCTGTAGTCTAGGGTGTCGTTCTCCCTTCACTCAATCGGGAAAGCAGAGAGAGGAAGGAAGGCCAGAGGTATGGGTCCAGCAGTTTAGACTTGGAGATTCGGCGCTTTCTGGATTCCTTACTTCCTGTCTTCCCGCAGAGAAACAGCTCACTGCCAGATGAGAACAATGTAGCCAGGCTGCAGGAGGAACTCAAGGCGCTCAAGGTGCGGGAGGGAGAGGCCGTAGCTTCCGCGCGGGAGCTAAAGCTGCAGCTGCAGGAGCTCTCAGACACCTGGCAGGTGAGGGCCAGGTTGTGGGGTGTCTCCAGCAGGGTATGCCTGGAACAGCTGGTGGACCGTACTTCGGGACTCACGGGAGACCAACCCAGGCCTCTAGAAGCCTTCCACCCTGCCTTCTAGGCCCATCTTTCCCGCGGTGGCCGCTGGAAGGAGTCTCCGCGGAAGCTGGTCCTGGGCGAGTTACAGGATGAGCTCATGACTGTGCGTTTGCGCGAGGCACAGGCCCTGGCCGATGGCCGCGAATGGCGGCAGCGCGTGGTGGAACTGGAGACGCAGGTAGGCCAGGCCTACACAGGTACACCGCGGCGGACCCCTAGGCCATACCATGACCACCCTCCTCTTGCTGCTGTACTTTCCAGGACAACATCCACCGCAACCTGCTGAACCGTGTGGAGGCGGAACGCGCGGCACTGCAGGAGAAGTTGCAGTACCTGGCGGCACAGAACAAGGGACTCCAGACTCAGCTCAGCGAAAGCCGCCGCAAGCAGGCAGAGGCCGAGTGCAAGGTGCAGCCCCTGCCCGGACCCCACGACCCTATCTGAGACCTTGCCACCTCCTTGATCTGCTCTCTGTCTCCCCCCCACCCCCCTTCCCTTCAGAGTAAGGAGGAGGTGATGGCTGTGCGCCTTCGGGAGGCAGACAGCATGGCTGCAGTGGCAGAGATGAGACAGCGCATCGCAGAGCTGGAGATCCAGGTGAGCCCCAGGAACTGGGAGGAGGGTGAACCCCCGGGGCTGGCCATGCTCTGACCGACAGTACCCCGGCCCTCCCGGCAGAGGGAGGAGGGCCGCATCCAGGGCCAGTTGAACCACTCGGATTCATCGCAGTACATCCGGGAGCTGAAGGACCAGATTGAAGAGCTGAAGACTGAGGTGAGAGCAAGGGGTACTGGCCACAGGCCAAACGCTGGTACGGGGACCCAGATAAAGCATGAAGCTAGGAGAGTAAGGGAGGAAGGCGCCTGATGGCCGGGCTTCTCTGTGGATACGTCGATCTACGTCTCCAACGCGCGGGTGCCCCCTCCCTCCCCCCACGCACCCCAGGTGCGGTTGCTGAAAGGCCCACCAACATTCGAGGACCCGCTGGCTTTCGATGGGCTGAGCTTAACGCGGCACCTGGATGAGGATTCGCTACCATCTTCTGATGAAGAGCTGCTTGGTGTGGGTGTGGGCGTGGGCGCCGCCCTGCAGGACCCACTCTACCCTCTCTCTCCCCGGGACGCGCGCTTCTTCAGAAGTCTGGAACGGCCAGCCAAGGACAGCGAAGGTAGCTCAGACAGCGATGCAGATGAGCTAGCCACGCCTTATAGCAACCAGGGGCTGGACAACTGAAGCTGGGGGCCACTCCCTGGGAGCCTGGAGGCCCTCATCGCTGAGAGGAGAGAGCGGCAGTCCGTGACCTGGCAGCTCCACAGTACTAAGGAATTCTGTGCCTCTAACTCCGCCAACTGAGGGCCAGGCGGAGGAGGCAGCACAGACGGCAGGGCCTACTGGCAGGCCTGGCCTACATAGCAGTGTTTACCCGTTCTAGACCATATCATCCAAGCCCTCTTGAGCTCAAGGGGTGCATGGGCCAGTTACCTGGAGGGTGTTGCTCTCCTAACATGGACAAGGGCCCAAAGTGAAGAGGTCCCAGGACTTGCTAATGAGCAGGAAGCTTCCTTCCAGTCAGCTTCCCGTTGGGACAAGGGTGGCCCTGCTGGGTGGGGCCCAGGAACTGCAGTAGGTCTGAGGAAGGAGGGACAACTTGGACTGGATCTTAGCACCCCAGGACAGGTTCTCTGGACACAGTGATATTGAACAGCCAGCCCCTTGCCACTGGGGACAGATGGCCAGGCTGGACTTTTCTGCCTGGTGCAGGCATCATGGCCCCTGCAGCAGAAACCAAAGCCCCCCACCCCCATCCTGTCTGCAGGACCCCCTGGGGTGTGAGTGGTCAGTGTCTCCCCACTCTCTAGGGCTATAGAAGCTGCAGAGAAGAGACCCTTCCCCTAGAGCACCCATCTTCCTCTGGGGAGTGCTAATATCTATCACACGTGTTGGCCGGCTGTAGAAGAGAACCCCCTCCTTGGGAGTTCTCAGCCTCGGTCCACTTATTCCTGTGGACTTATTATTCTGGCTAGAGTTTCCCAGTCAGTTACCTCCCCTTATCTCTTCGAAGTGTTCCCATGGTCTCTGCCCAGTCAGAGTTGAGAATGGTGCCAAAGTCCATCAATACTCCCCAGGCTCCTTTATCCTTCACCCCCTGCATCTTGGGACCCCTAGGGGCTGACCCCCTTTCAGTGCTCCTAGAGCCTCAGGTAGAATGGTGCCCACAGCATTCCCTGGGTGCTTCCTGGGTGGGGTCCCCAGCTCAGTCTCTATTCCTGGTGGCCCACTCTTCAAGTATTAAAAAAAGCCTGGGGGCTGGGGCAGGGTACCCCTGAGGAGGCCCTCTCATGTGCCCCTCCACACTGCCCACCACCATTTTGCACACTGCCTGTTCACACTCCATGTCTCCAAGGCAGAAAAGATGGAAAATAAAGTGTATTTACACAGTCATAAGGGATGCTGAGTAGAGCCAAATGGCTGGGAAAAATCACAGGTGCTAAAGAAGGTGCTGAACCCCCATCCATGTGTTCTGGAAGTTCAGAGATAAATCCAGTGGCTAGTTGGTGTGAGAAATGCCATAGGCATGAAGAGAGGGCTTGAACCTGGCCTAATAATCCAAAAATGCCAGCTTGAGGAAGAGCTGGGCCCAGTGGTCTCTATTCCATGAAAACTGTAGGAGGCCATTGGGGTGTGCTGCCCTGTGTGTGCCTCTGTGGAGTCTCTGATGTCGTAGGAATGGGTACTGAAGGTTTGGGGAGTGAATTGTCATTAATGCCAAAGTAGACAACCAGAGCAGAAAAATCAAAGAAGCCTTCATGGAGGAGGCAGTGTGAGAGGTTTCCCTAAGGGCAAATGCACAAAGCCCAGATGCTGTGGGGAATGGTGGGATGGGGATGGGAGTGGAGGAGAAGGGTCATTGTCTTTGATGGAGGCAGAATGTCCAGGAAGAAGGAACAGAGTCTGGGTGTATGGTGAGATCAGGAAGATGGAAGTGTGACTGCTTCAGTCGGAATCAGAGTTTGGGCTTTGAACTGAGGACAGTATGAAGCCCGCGGGGAAGGCTGAGAGTAGAGCCAATTGAATGGGAAATGGTAGTAGGGATCAGTAACCAACCCAGAGCATCAAATGCCAAACTGAGTCAGGCAGTGGCACTGATCATCTGGAAAGAGTGCCCAGGTTAGCTCCAGCTCATGTTGGTAAGGGGAAATACAGCCTAGGGCACTAAAAAAACGACTCTCTGCTGCCCAGTGGCACAGAGCAACTGGGTACAACACTTGAGTCCATGTCAGAATAGTTGAGTCCCCTACAAATGTTCTCCTTCCTGTTACACAGATCTAACACTGGTGCTGTCCCTGTGACTGCTGCTCCCATTGGGTAACTGATACCCACATACTCCTATTCCCAAGCTGGCTCCCTGAGCTGGAGCCTAGCTATGGAGGAAAAATCCTTACAGAAGTTGGCCTTGAGGGTCTAGCTGCCCAGTGTCAAGACTCAGTTTTTTGTTTTTGTTTTTTGCCTGACATGGTGGCACCTTTAATCCCCAGCACTCTGGAGGCAGAGGCAAGTAGATCTCTGAGTTCTAGGCCAGTCTAGTGTAAAGGGTGAATTCCTGGACAGCCAGGGCTATACAGAAAGAAAGAAAAAAAACCTCTTTAAAAACAAGCTTTTTCTCTTGGACTTGAGGTTTGAGAACAAGGATATCTGAGGTTCCCTCCAGGGCTCTGCTAGAGAAGAAATCTCTGGCTTGTCACAAATCTCAGAACTAGAGTCCAGAGTATGCTCCCTCTCCCAACATTGGGAGGAGCAGTGCTCCTCTGAGAGGAGTAAAATTCAAGCAGGGATGCCATGCTGAGGCAGAGAGAAAGAGAGAGGGAGGGAGGGAGGGAGGGAGGGAGGGAGAGAGAGAGAGAGAGAGAGAGAGAGAGAGAGAGAGAGAGAGAGAGAGAATGAATATGTGTGTCAGCTTGCCTGGGGTTAGGGGCTCCAGGTACAGGTTAATGTCTGGTAGGTGGGAAGCAATTCTGATTGGAGGACTTAAATGAAGAGGGTGAGAATTCATGAGATCATCTAGAGTTAGAGACAGGGCAGGGATGCCCCTGAGAGCGCAGTCCATAGATTGGCATGGTGTCAACTCCTGGATCTTCTGCCCACCCACCCCATCCCCCAACCCCTGCAAGCTCCAGCCAGGTCAGTCCACTTAGCCCCTACATTTGTGGAAGTTCTTTCTGCAAGCCTGGGCAAGTAACTGCTTTAACACTGTAGCCTTCTTGGTTAAAGGAAAGGGAGATTATATCAGTTTATTTTCAACTATGATAAAAATACCTTGACAAAAGCAACTTAAAGGAGAAAGGTTTTATTCTGGCTCACAGTTCAGGGAATCGTCTATCACTGGGGAAGTCAAGGCAATCGTAGCTGGAAGCAGCTGCTCACTGAGCATCCACCATCAGGAAAAAAAGAGACGTGAAGGCATGCTGCTGCCCAGCTCTCTGCTTACACAATCCAGTATTCCATCCAGGGAATAGTGCCACCCAAAACACATGGGTGTTTCCACCTCAGCCCAAGCAAGTTAATTCCCCATAGGCATGTCAAGAGGCCCCTCTTTTGGGTGTTTTCTACATTTTGTCGACTTGACACTACTCATCATGGAGAAGTAACAGATGAAGTCAAGGACTCACCATTCCTCTGTTTGAGTTCATCCTTCAGGCCCAACTCTGAAGCATGGAAGAGAAGGGGTGCAGGGTGCACACAGGGCAGAGGGGCTGTAGCAAGGGGTATCAAGGAGAGCAAACTACCCCATGTCCAGAGTAAGAACTTCGGTGGCTCTCCAGTTCATCCACCCAGGCCTTTGTGAACCTAACATTTTCTTTAGAAGTGAGACTCGAATAACCACAAGACCATTGTAGCCACGGTCTTGCCAGTCCCTTTTCGGTAGAAAAGTCAGTTCAGCCAGAACTTGGATTTGCTCAGGCATAACCACTGGTATGGTGTAGCCTGGCCCTTCAAACTACCTCTGTGGTCCTCTCCCAGCTCTCAAGGGGCAGGGTGCACAGGTGCTAGCATGTAAACCATTCAGCATGTAAACTATTGTTTGTCCACTGAACATTGGGTGTGGCTTAGGCCAAAGAGAAGCTCAAATGGAAGGCCGAGGCCTAGTGTGGTCTGGTTACAGTCCAAGCCTAAGCCAAGGAAGAATAGGATACAGCCTGGGCCCAAATACAGGGCTCTAGAGGTATAAAAAAAAAAAAAAATCCATAATCCATTTAAGTGGAAGTGGGAGCGGAGACTAAGACAAAAGAGGTGTAACCAGAAGGGTGGATTCTAAAGTGGTATATGTATGGTGGACAGGGCTAGGGTCTGGCTCAATGAAAAGTCTCCACTTCCACCACAGTCCAGTCACCCTGTGGGGAGGCCACATCATCTGGGGAGAAGCTGGTGACCGAAGTGATGCTGGCACGCGACTCGTCCAAGGGAGACAGCAATTCTGCCCAGCGGCCCAATTCAGCATCGCTGAGCGGAGCCCGGGATCCTCCCGAGACACCAACACCCCCTGAGCCCCCTGAACCACCTTCGCTGCCGGCAGCTGCACCTTCCGAAGCGGCTAACAGCAGTGTCCGGCTCAGCAGGTGCTGCACGACGCTCGCCTGAAGCGCCCCCAGCGGCAGCTCACCAAGGCGAGCCGACTTTGGGCTTCTCGTCGACGCTCCCGCGCAGGCTGCAGCAGTCACCTTCGCACTGCCAGAGCCAGGCCTCAGTTCTGGCTCCACATCTAGGGACCCAGGGGTGGGGGCCACCGACTCTGGTCCTTCAGCTTCGTAGATGGTGCACAAGCCGTCAGAGGAACCCGGGCCAGCAGTGGGAGGCCACGGCAGGGGAACTCCTGTAAGAGCAAATGTGGGGACCAGCAAGATTGCTCAGCGATTAAGAAGAGCACTTGTCACCAAACCTGAACCTAACAACCGCTGTTTGATCTCTTGAACCTACATAGTGAAGGAGGGAACCAACTCCCACAAGTTGTCTGACCTCCACAACAGTGCTGTGACACTCGAGCCCAGTCGCACAAATATTCAAAGAAGCAAGTGAATAAATAAAACTCATCGATATGAAAAAAAAAACTTGCCAGGCGGTGGTGGCGCACGCCTTTAATCCCAGCACTTGGGAGGCAGAGGCAGGCGGATTTCTGAGTTCGAGAGTTCGAGGCTCGCCTGGTCTACAGAGTGAGTTCCAGGACAGCCAGGGCTACACAGAGAAACCCTGTCTCGAAAAAGAAAGAAAGAAAGAAAGAAAGAAAGAAAGAAAGAAAGAAAGAAAGAAAGAAAGAAAGAAAGAAAGAAAGGAAGGAAGGAAGGAAGGAAGGAAGGAAGGAAGGAAGGAAGAAAGAAAGAAAGAAAAAAAAGAAAAAACCTTAAGGACCACCAGGGGGCTGGAGAGATGGTTCAGTGGTTAAGAACACTAGCTGCTCTTTAAGAAGAACTGAGTTTGATTCCCGGTACCCACGTGGCTGCTCACAATGATCTTCAAGTCCAGTTCCAGGTATTTTGACAAATTCTTCTAGCCTCCGTGGCACCACATACATGGTGCACAAACATACATGCAGGCAAATCACCCATTGGCATAGAATAGAATAAAATAAAATAAACAATAGGGCTGGAAAGGTGGTTCAGTAGGTAGGACACTTGCCAGTAAGCCTGAAAGCCTGAGTTCAGTCCACAGGTAAGGTAAAAACTGAATTCCATAAGTTGGCTGGCTAACTTCCACAAGTGCACCAAAGGAGTGCATGCCCACAAAGAGATACAAACACATTCAAAACAACTAAATGAACGTGATTTTAAGGAGGCAGGATTGGAAAGGTGACTTGGAGGTAAAGAGCGAGTACAGCTCTTGCAAGGACCTGAGTTTGGTTCTCAGCACCTATTTCGGGTGGTTTGCATCCAATTGTAACTCAAAGAACTCACACACATGGTACATACATTCATAGAAACACACATACATATACATAAAAATAAATCACTTTTTAAAAGACATTACGAGATAAGTAAACGCAATTGCAGCCCTGCCTGACCACCTGAATTCCCTCCCTATGACTAACATGGTGAAAAGAGAAATTACTACCAGAGCTTACACACACACACACACACACACACATACACACACACACACTAGACCAGATGGGGGGGCTTGACAACTTCTTGGGAAGCTCCGCCCCCGAGCCCCGGAATTTGTTCAGCATCCTTACCTGGAGTGCCGCGCACTGCAGAACTTCGACTCCAGGAGGCCGGGTGGCAGGCAGCTAGCTCTGCATCCGGGGCTGGGGAGATTGTAGCGCAGCCCTCGGGCCCGCTATCGTAGCCGCGGAGCTCCTCCGGTGTACTCGTGGCGCTGCTGCTATGGCCTGCCAGGTCCGGGCCGCTCAGCGTACTGGAGGGGCTTCGCGAGGGTGGCAGCGGCGGGGCAGGGGCCAGCGCCAGGGTGAGCCGTGGACCTGAGATAGGGACATCTGGACCCGGGGTCGGGGGTCGACGAGGGGCTTGCAGTGGTGGTGAGGCAGGAGGAGAAGGAGGCTGAACGATGGGCGAGGTCAGGCAAGGAGGGGCCCCCGGAGGGAGAGTGGTCAGGGGAGAAGGAGGGGTCTGTAAAGTAGGTAAAACCACAAGGGGAATCTGTAGTGGGGGTGTGGCTGTGGCCAATGGGGAGTAGGGAGACTGCAGAGAGGGCAAGGCCAGAGAAGGTGGGGTCTGAGGAGAAGGTATTGTCAGAGGAGAAGGAGAGGTTTGTAGAGGAGGCAAAGCCAAGGGGGGAACCTGTGGAGAACTTGTGGTTGTGTCCAGGAAGGTGGTGGAAACTGGCAGAGGGGGCAAGGCCAGGGGTGGGGCTTGAGGAGGGGGCGTGGCCAGGGGTGAAAGAGTGGGTGAGCCCAGTGAAGGTGGGGCTTCTGGAGGGGGAGTTGTCAAGGGAGACGAAGGTGAGGCTGAGGGAGAAAGAGGGCCCTCCAGAGGAGGTGAGGCTGGAGGGGAGAGAAGAGCGGGCAGAGGGGGTGAGGCAGAGGGTGAGGAAAGAGGTAAAGGGTATGTAACAGGAGGTGCCTGCAAAGGAGGCGAGGGTAGAGTGTGTGGCTGCATAGGGAGGGTAGGCAAGAAAGAAGAAAGCAAAGAGAGTGAGCCCATAGAGAGTTGGCTGGGCAGAGGGGACAAGGC
Source organism: Grammomys surdaster (assembly GCF_004785775.1). NCBI lineage: Eukaryota > Metazoa > Chordata > Mammalia > Rodentia > Muridae > Grammomys > Grammomys surdaster. The sequence goes on along the minus strand of NW_021620131.1, from coordinate 909,730 downwards.
CAAAGGAGGAGGCGTGGCCTGCTGGGGCGAGGAGGCCAGTGCGGGCGGCAAGGTCGACAAAGAGGCCTGTGAAGTGGGCAAAGTCGGAGAAGGTGGGAGCATCAGAGGAGGTGTGACCACGGAAGAGGGAGAGACAAGCACAGGTGGTGAGGTGGAGATAGAGGAAGAAACTGGAGGAGAAATGGCCAGAAACAGGGGATCTTGTGAAGGCGGCATGGTTTGATTAGAGGGCGTGGCCTGGGGAAGGGGCGGAGACACAGAAAAGTTGGCCGGGAAAGAGGGAGTAGTTAGAGTGGAGAGAGGCAACTGAGAGGGTGTGGCAACGGGAGTGGGCAAATTCTGTGGAGAAATTGGCGGAGAAGGAAGGGGTTGTGGAGGAGGCGTGGCTAGAGGTAGAGGAGCAGGTGAGAAAGGCGTGACCAAGAGAGTCTCCTGTGACTGCGATGCTGAAGAAGCCTGGTTGGGGGGCATACTCTGTATAAGGGGAGGGAGCGATGGAGACATTACAGCTTTTGGTGGGGGTGAGTCAGAGGCCTCTTCAGTACCCAGACATGTGGGTGGAGCTTGCAAAGGGGGTGTGGCTGGTGGAGAGGGGAGGTTCTGCAGAGAAAGAGGGGGAGGTGATAGTGAGCCATGTCCAGACTGTGAATGGGACATTGCTTGTGAAGAGGCTTGTGCTTGGGGTAGTTGGGGTAGTTGGGGTAGTTGTTGGGGTAGAGGCGGGGTGGCGGGTGGAGAGGGGGGAAGTGTGGCCTGCAAGGGATCTTCTGGGACCTGGACAGAGGAAGCACCAGGCGAAGCAGGCGTGACTGAAGATGAAGCAGAATTCAGGCTCTGTACAGAGGGCCTGCTCTTTCTTGGGACTGTGGTCTGGGTTGGATGCAGAGCTTGCTGCCCTTTCGACTTGAGCTGTGAGGTATGCGCAGGAACCCGTGGGGTTCCACGCGGTGAGACCCCGGAGCGGGATGGGGAGAGCTGAGTAGCACTGGGGATCAGTGAACGGGAGACCGGCTTTTGCAGGCTGCCACCAGCGACAGAGCGCCTCCTAATGACTGGGCTCAGCTCCGTGGCACTGGATTCAGAAGCACTGCTCAAAGATTTCCTGGATGCCTCGGTGGTGAGAGGACGCTGTCTGGCACTGGGAGCTGGTTGAGGAAGTCCCACCTCTGTAGCTGGGGCCCTTGACCGACGAGTGATGGCGGGGGAGGGGGCTCCTGAAGTGGGCCCTAAAGAATCTGCAGACAAAACTAAAGTCCAAAAAAACCCACATGGGTATCTCAGGGCTGGTTGCCTTCAAAGACTGATAGAAACCTACTTGTCACCAGGTCACGTACCTCTTCGTGTTCCAGAGCTCAGAGTATTCCTTTTGGGTGTCTCTGATGTTTTACCTCTGACCACAGGTTCTTTAGTCGGAGGTTGGAGTCCCTTCTGGACAACAGGGCCTGGTCTGGGCACAGGAAGACCAGTTGTTAGCATTTCCAATTTCACATTTCCCCATCTGTGAAATAGAGTTGCTTGCCTTTCTGTGACCCAACCAATAATGGCTTTTGCCCAACTTGTGTCCATTACCTGCAAGTGTTCCTGAGCTATCTCATATATAATATTTTTGTGTATGTGTACGTGTGTATACAGTTGTGTGCGCGCACACACACAGACCCATTGCATGGATATGTGGAGACCAGAGATAAACACTGACATCTAACTGGATCCATTTTTCTACCTAATTTTATATTCTGTTTTACTTATTATTACTATGTGAACTATGTAGGCTGGCCTTGAACTCACAGAGATTTGCATGCCTCTGGCTTTTAAGAGCTGGAATTAACAGCAAGTGCTACTATACTTGGCTATTTTTTCTCGAACAGAATCTGATGTTTGACGCTTCCTCTGCCGGGCACCAGAAACCCACTTCTTTTCTTCCTCCATCTCATTCACACCCAGAACTGAGGTTACAGTGGTACATCAAGACCGGCTTTGACATAGGTGCTGGAATTTCAAACTCAGGGCCTCATATTTGTGCAGCAAGCACTTTAGCACACCAAGCTACCTTTCCAGCCCATTCGTGTGTGATATCAAAAGGTTCCAAATTGCTAAATTAACCCTTACTTAGGGGAACTAGGGAGTTAGGGTAATTAGCTTATTACCTGGCGATCCCACTGCTGGCACGCCCCGGGCTAGAAATAGAGCCCTGGCCAGAGGTCTTCATAGGGGCCCTCTCTCCTTTCCCAGAAGCTGGGGACCTGTTGGCTTCGGGGAGAAGACAAAAATCAATGGTACTTCTGAAAAAGAGAAGTACCTAAAAAGGAAGAGGGGAGGGAAGCAGAGTTCAGATGGAGGTCACAAATAAAGTTGAGTACCTGGGCTGCGAGGACCTGCCCCAGCACTGCGTGCTGGTGGCCCGTGACTAGTGGTCTGTGGAAGAGCTGCTTTGCTGGTCTGTGGAAGAGCTGCTTTGCTGGTCTGTGGAAGAGCTGCTTTGCTGGTCTGTGGAAGAGATGTTTTGCTGGTCTGTGGAAGAGCTGCTTTGCTGGTCTGTGGAAGAACCGCTTTGCAGACGCCTGGGGCTCGCTCCACCAGAGGCCTTCGCCCCATAGCTCCGTTTGCTTCCAAGACTCGAAGGGCAGCAGTGGTTACAGGGGGAGGAGGTCGAGCGGACCCAGAAGGAGGCCTAGGAGTCAGAAGGCCAGGGGGTCGTGAAGCCGCCATCCGCGGGGCAGTTCCTGATTTTATCCTATCCCTCTTGTCCATATCGCACCTGATGAGAAAGACATAGGATTGGTATCCCAGGTCCTGAGCCAATCACTATAAGCCATCCTGACGTCTCCCTGTGCTTCCTCTAGCATCGCTACCCATGGGTGCCTAAACCTCAGCTTAAAGAGCCTCAATTTTCTTTTCTTCTAACCACCCACACCCGCTCACTAACCTGGCCCTCAGTGTTCTCCTCAAGTCCTACTGCTACCTCCGTCTCCCCAAAGCTGAGACGCCCTGTTCGTCCCCCACCCTCCGACCCCAACCCCTCCTCTACCCTCTTACAAGAACAACATCCATTCCCCTACCCCCCTCGCCTCTTGGCAACCTAAATGACCAATCAGGCAAACAGGGGAATGCCTCCGGCTTCCAGATTCAGGGGCCTCCGTGTGCACGCCGATGGGGCTCCGCCAGCGTCCTCCCTCAGGTTCCACAGGCACCTGCTCAGAGAAAAAGAGTGGCCTTGTTGCCCGCGAACGGGCTCCGGGAGACAAAGAGCTGACCCCTCCCCCAGCCTGCACCCCTGTGCCAGCGATCCGCCCGATCCACCTGCTCACTGCACGCATTCACCTCCGCCTCTGGGCACCATCCGCTCCACGCAGGGTCGCCTGGGGTGGGGTTGGGCCGGAGAGCGGTGGTGAGGAGCAGCGAAAAGGCAAGGGGAGGGGGCTTCAGGCGACAGTGCCTAGGGAGCTTGGCCGCGGCCCCGCCCCCCAGCTTCGGGTGGGGAGGATGCGCGCACTCGTTCTCGGTCCAGAGCCGGGAGCGTGCCGAGAGCCTGAGAAAAGAGGCGCGCCTCTGAGGGAGGTGCGGGTGCTGCCTCCTTATAATACCCCAGGAGAGGCCAATTTCAGTGGCAGTGTCCAACAACCACAGAACTAACCAGAAAGGCTCTGTGGGGAATTCCCTTGAAGACCCTCACAGTCCTCTACTCAAGCTCTTGCACCTGCTCCGACACCCCCTTTCTCTCGCGCTTGGAGACCAACACTCTCCTAGACAGGGATAGGCTGGACCTTGGCAACCGGTAGGGCGGGATCATTATGCCTCTGGCCCACCAACCAATCCAGCCATTTTGTGTGGCCTGGTCTTCTTTTCTTCTACTTGATGACTGTGGAGGCTAGATAGCCCTGAGACACCTATGCCAGATTACCTATTTTGTAACTTCGACTTTTCTCACAGCCCTTACCTGATACGGGTTAGTGGGGGTTGCTGGAAAATGAGAACCCTGGAAGTTACTTTTTTTTATTATTACATTTTATTTGGGGTTGTCTCTCTCTTCTCTCTCTCTCTCTCTCTCTCTCTCTCTCTCTCTCTCTCTCTCTGAGTGTGTGTGCGTGTGTGTGTGTGTGTGTGTGTGTGGTCTTGTGCACACGCATATGCCACTGCACACTGGTAGAAGTCAAAGAACAACTTGTAGGGCTCAGTTCACTCCTACAACCAGTGTGGGTCCTGGGGCTAGTATCCAGGTGATCAGGCTTGGCGCTAAGCATCTTTACCCACTGAACTATCTCACCAGGCCCCGAATTCTTGGACTTAGAGGATGCACAGCCAATCCCAGATTTGAGAGAAGAGAGGAAGAATAGCAGGATGAAAGAAAAGGAGAGAATTAGGTAACACGGTGGTGACTCTGCCTTCTGTGGAGCAGAACATCTCAACTTTGCTGGCACACGGGCAGTCAAGGCCTGAGAAGTTTCCTGGCAGAGCTGAATTTGTGAAGTGTCCAGGAACATGATTTCGGAGGGGAGGAGAACTCTCCAAAACGTGTATGAAGAGACAGCGCATTCTGAATTGAGCATTTTAGTTGAGCAACTAAGAGATGTCACTTTAGTTTGCCAGTTCACAGATCCAGTGGGGGCAGGTACCCATAGAGGATGCTAAACCAAAACCCTGGTCTATAAGGGCTCTCTGAGGTAGGTGGGCTCATTGAGTTGGGCATTTTGGGCTGTATAGCCAAAACTCTAGAGATACAGGGAGAAGGATTATAAGTTCCAGATCAGCCTGGGCTACTTGTCAAGGCTTAGTGAGTCATTACATGTGCTAGCTAGATAAAAGAAATGAGTCCTGGAACAGCTTCAAAAGTTCCAGAAGGAAGGCTAGCAAGCAACTAGAATGATGTCTGCTGTTCCCAGAATTAAGAGCATTTTTAGGGCCGGTCATGTAGCTCAGTTGGCAAGATGCTTCTGTGGCATGCAAAAAGGCCTGGTTTCTATCCTCAGCAACATATAAACTTGGCACAGTGGTGTGCAGCTATCATCCTAGCACTTGGTGTGTGGAGACAAGAAAATCAACTTCAACATCATCGTTGGCTGAGAGATAATGTGAGACCAGCCTGGGCCTGTCTCAAAAAACAACAGCCAGGAGTAGTGATCAGACACCTTTAATCCTAGCACTCAGGAGGCAGAGATAGGCAGATCTCTGTGAGTTTGAGTCCAGCCTGGTCTACACAGTGAGTTTCAGAACAGCCACAGCTATATAGTGAGATCCTGTCTTAAAACAAAACAAAACAAAACAAAAGCAAAAAAGCATTGATGGTTTCAATGCTTGTATTTAAGCTGTGCACACCACACCTGGCAAAAATAAAATAAAATAATTTTAAGATGCAAAGCCCTAATTTTAGAACCCAGTGTGGTTCCAAGAGACCCTGTCTCAAAAAAACAAACAAATCATGGGAGGAGATTTTTATAACAGAACCTAAGGGGAAGCAGACATGGATTTTCTCCATTGAATCTCCGTGGCTATATGTAGAGAATCAGACTAGTAAGACATAATAAAAACAGAGAAGGGCTAGGAAGATGCTTAGCACATAAGGACTCTTATAACCCAAGCCTGAGATCCTAAGTTTGATCCCCAAGGACCCATATGGTAGAAGAACAACTTCTACAAGTTGTTCTCTGACTACACACACACACACACAAGCACACTAAATCAATACATATTCTTGGTATTTTCTAACTCAGTTGGCATGACATGAGGATCACAAGTTTGAGGCCAGCTTACCAAGAAAAGCAGGGGGAGAAGGATGGGAAAAGAAACAAAAGAATAAAACAGACAGCATTTCAGGATAAGGGTGTAATTATATAAAGAGCAGTACTTGATGCATCTGGAATGGCAGGAGTGGTAATCAGAAATGTTGTGTGTGGGATGGGGGTGAGCATCTAGAGAGTTCTATGAAGTTTTTGTTTTTTGAAACTGAGTTTCATGTAGCCTAGTGTAGTCTTAGACTCCAGATGAAGCCAAAAATGACATTGAACATATGCTCCTCCTACACCTGCTTCCCAAATGCTTAGACGACAGGCATGTACCATCACACCTGGTTTATGAGATGGTTGGGATCAACCAGAGTTTCGTGTATGTTAATTAATCACGGTCGAACTGAGCTACAGTCTCAGGCCTTAAGTCTGAGAGTTTTTAAATATATAATTATTTACTGGGGGTTGGGGGTGGGGTAGATAGCACATACCACAAATGGAAGCCAGGCCCAGAGGAGGCCAGCTTTGTGGAGTGGGTTCTCTCCTTCCACCTTTTTGTGGGTTTCAGGGATCAAACTCAGATCTTCAGGCTTGCTAGACAGTGCCATTGCCCACTGAGCCATTTCCAGGGCCTTAAATCAAGGTTTTAAAATTCAGGAAGGTATCTTTTGTTGGTCTGTCTCAAAACTCTTAACTAGTTGTCTTTCTCATTTCTCGTTCCCCTCCTCAGGCTTCCATTAACTTGAGGACTTTTCATGGGGTAGTAGCTTGTTTATGTAGCCTTCTGATGAACTTCCTTTTTGTCTAAGGGTCCAGTATTATCACATCTGTTGGCTGAGTATCATCTACTCCATGGTACTTTCTGCCTTGATGAGCCACAGCCACTCCCCACCCTATGGCCCAGAACTAGAACCCTGTGGCCTGTCACTCCATTTTATACACATGCAAACACATGACAAACATGTGCTCACACACGGGTGAGTAATTCCTCCCTTCCTGGAATTCAGAGGGTTGCCTAAGTAAGGAGTGGCTAGAAGCAGGGGGCTGAGCTTTCTCCATGCACCAACTAGGTGAGGTGATACATTCTTGCAATTCCCGCACTCACACTGCCTAGCCTCAATGATCACCACTAACTTGAAGTTAGTTCTAGGCCAACTTGGGTTACAAAGTAACACCCTGTTTCAAAAAACAAACAAACAAACAAACAATGGACCAGGGAGCTAGCTCAGCAGTTAAAAAAAAGGCTTGCAGCCAACTAGAATGACCTGAGTTTGTTACCCAAAACCCACACTCTAAACTCCATACATGTGCCATGGCACATGTGTGTGTTCACATATGTGAAATAAATAAATGTAACAAAAGTTGTTTTTAAGCAAATACGTGCTTCAGAGCTTTTAGTAAAAGCTCTTGCCTCCCAAGAGCTCTAGTCTTAGAACTCAGGTAAAAATCTCAGTGCAGTGGCCCATACCTTTATCCTAGTGACAGCATGGTGTGACCAGAGACAGGTGGATCCCTGGAAGCCTGCTAACTGGCTTCTTTAGCCTACTGGGCAAAATTGCAGGCCAGTGAAAGACCCTGTCTGAGCAAAAGGTGGTACTGTGACAGAAAACTAGAGTCCCTGGAGAAAGCTACACGATTAACCCTTAACCCTAAAGAAGCCGTTGACGCCGGGCAGCGGTGGCGCACACCTTTAATCCCAGCACTTGGGAGGCAGAGGCAGGCAGATTTCTGAGTTCCAGGCCAGCCTGGTCTTCAGAGTGAGTTCCAGGACAGCCAGGGCTACATGGAGAAACCCTGTCTCCAAACAAAACAAAAACAAACAAACAAACAAAACAAGAACCCCTTTGTCACCTGGGCTTCATAGACAGCTTCATAGCTAATCTGAATTAGCTAAGATTACCTAAAATGGTTGGGGCAGGTGCCATGTGAAAGCTCTATAGACTTGTGTGGTTCAGGACTCTCAGTTTTGGGCTTTCCCTCTGCTCACTAACCCAGTCCCATGCTCAGGAGTGGTTTCTCCTTTTCAATAAGCTATCTCAACCTCTATTTTTAACCATTTGTCCCTGATCTATACTGTGACTTTGCTATGGGACACAAGAACCAGAGGAATCTCGTTGAGTTTGAGGCCAGCCTGGTCTTCAAAGTGAGTTTCCAGGACAACAGCAGCCACTTGGGAGGAGGTAGCAGGAAGTTCATTTGAACTCAGGAGTTTCATCCTGGGCAACACAGCAAGATCTTACACTTGAAGGAGAGGTGGCAAAACGACTCAGCTAGTCAAGTTATTTGCTAGCAAGCCTGATGACCCAATGACTTGAATTTGATCTCTGGGACCCACAGAGGAGAAAGAGAAACCTGACTATGGCATGGGACACCCACTCACACACATAGAAAATAAGTAAATAAAAATGTGTTTTTGTTTGTTTGTTTGTTTGTTTTCCAGACAGGGTAGCCCTGGCTGTAAAACTGTATTTTAAAAAGGGCTGTCAAGATAGTTGGGATGGGAAAGGTACTTGCTGCCAAGCCTGACAAGTTGGGTTGGATCCTCAGGAACCACATAGTAGAAGCAAAGAGCTGACTCCCATTGCTTGTCTCTGAACTGCACACACACACGCACACACACACACGGTGGAGGGGGGAGAGATGTGAGCAGGAATGAGGAAATAAACACAAAGCACACACCACACAGGGTTACTTCTTTCTCCTCTCCAGCTTGCTTCAACCAGAATTCATTTTGTGCCAGACAATCTACCCATCCACTGTTCACTGGATCCCCTCTCCCCTGCTGTGCTAGGCACCGTTCCTGGTGTTAAACATACAGAAGAGAGTAAAAGAGACTGGTGACTGAGCATGCTTGTGGGGCTTGTATTTTAGAGAGGACAGATTATCGTTAGTGGTAGTGACTGTTTGTTCCTTTTGGTGGCAGTTTCCTGGAGCTCATGCTGATCTCTAACTCACTGAGCAGTAAAAAATGACCTTGAACTTTTTTTTTTTTTTGAGAGATAAGGTTTCCCCATATAACCCTGGCTGTCCTGGAATTTGATATGGAGATCAGGCTAGCTCCAACTCACAGAGATCTGCTTGCCTCTGTCTCCTGGGTACTGGGATTAAAGTTGTGACCTTGAACTTCAGATTCTCTAACCTTGACCTCTACTTGGTTTGTTTGTTGGTTGGTTGGTTTTTGCTTTGTTTTGTTTTTCTGAGACAGAATTTCTCTGTGTAGTCCTTCCTGGCTGTACTGGAACTCACTCTGTAGACCAGACTGGCCTAGAGATTCACCAGCTTCTGCCTCCCAAGTGCTGGGACTAAAGATGCACATCGTCACTGGTTTATTTTTAAGCAGGCAGGGTCTGCTACACACCAGATTAGCCTCAAACTCGCTTCATAGCTGAGGATGACTTTAAACTTCTGGTTTTCATGAAAGTCTCTCTCTGCCTCAGTCTCTCTCTGTCTCTCTCTGTCTCTCTCTGTCTCTCTCTCTCTCTCTCACACACACACACACACACACACACACACACACACATGTCCCCTCTACCTTCCCAGGATTATTCCCGTGTCCTGTCTGTGGAGTACTAGAAATGGAACCCAGAGTTTCCTGCATGTAAGGCCAGCATTCTAAGCTCCAGTTCTGTCCCTGAAGTCAGACTCCTGAACAAGTAACAGATCTAAGTGTATCAGGATGCTTATTCATCAGATCAGTACACACAACCCTCCACCTCCACCCTAGGGCAAGGGGTTCCAGGGAACCTGTCAGAGAGAAGGGAGAGACAACCATTCTCAGTTGCTTCCAACTCCACGAAGAACTCAGAAAACTCCTTTCGCTGGATCCTGCTTTGCCCTGATTTATTATATTTGCAGAACATAGTTCACATTAACTTGTTCTCTTTTTTGCACATGTGTTTTTATGGTTTTTTTAAAGTAAAAATTTCTAGGAAGTGTTCTGATTTTGTTTGCTTTGAGAAAGGGTCTCACCAGGTTGGCCTCAAACTCATACAGATCCACCAACCTCAGCCTCCCGACTGCTGGGATTACAAGCAGGGTGCCACCATGCCCAGCTATGTGTTCAGAGTTTTGCTGTGCATGTATGTGTTCACATGTGTGCATGTGTGTGCCAGAGGTTAACATCAATCAAGTGTCATCCTTGATTGATCTTCATCTTTATTTTTATGTATTTGGATAGTATGTATGTATGTATGTATGTATGTATGTATGTATATCCCATGGAGGGCAGAAAAGGGTACCAGATTCCATGTGACTCTAGTTACATATAGTTGTAAGCCACCACTTGGGTGCAAGGAATTGAACCCAAATCCTTTGGAAAAGTAGCCAGTGCTTTTAAACACTGAGCTATCTCTCCAGCCCCTTAGTTTTTCGGTTTGTTTTTGTTTTTTGTTTGTTTTGTTTTAATTTTGTGTTTGTGTGTGGGTGAAGTGCAGTACCTGCAAAGGCAAGAAGAGAAGATCCATGATCCTCTGGTGCTGGAGTTACAAGAGGTCATAAGCTGTTTGGTGTGGATGCTGAGAATCAAATTCAGGGCCTCTGCAAGAACAGTATGTGCTTTTAACTTCTCAGCCATTTTTTCCAGCCTTCTCTACTTTAGCTTTTTAGGTAGAATCTGTCACTGATTCTGGAGCACATCCATTTAGGTAGGGTGGCTGTCCAGCCAGCAAGCTCCAAGGATTCAGGGTGCTAGCGATCCAAACCCAGGCTTTCACGCTTGAGGAGCAGGTACTTTGTCAGCTGAGCTGCCTTTGCAGTATTGTTTTGTATTTTTTGAGAATCTTAGTACATTGCCCAGGCTGGCCTCAAATGTATGTGCCTCAGCCTCTTAATATCTATCTATAAATCAAAGGGTAGAACAGGGAATGTAGGTATGATGAAGAGTGCTTGTCTGACACAAACCCTGGGTTTAATCCTCACATCAAATATACTGGGTGAGGTCACACACACACACACACACACACACACACACACACACACTTGTAGTTACAGCCCTGGAGAGTTGGGGCCAAAAGAATCAGGAATTCATGTTTGTTCTTGGCTACATAGAGAGAGTTTGAGACCAGCTTTGTGCTTGTAGCCTGAATTCCATCCCCACCACTAACCTAGTCCATATGGAGAGTTCCAGACCAACCAGGGCTATATAGTGATAGCCTGTCTCAAAAAAGAGGAGAGTCAAGCATAGTAGCATATTCATGCAATCCCAGTACCAGAGGAGCTGAGGCAAAAGAATGCTAGCAGGTGTTCCATTGAGAGAAAGATTCTCTCTCAGAAACAAAACAACACACACACACACACACACACACACACACACAAACACACAAGTTTGAGGCCATCCTAGGCTTTATATGGTGACACCCTGTTTTAAAACAAAGATCAATAAAACAGGTCACTGGAGGGCATAGCTCAGTGGTAGTACACTTTCCTAGTTTAAAGGAGGTTTTAGCTTTGCTATCTAGTGCCAGAAGAAATGAAAGAGAGGAGGAGGGAAAAGGGTGAGGGGAAGCCTGCTAAACACAGACAGGTTTGTTCTTGGGCTGCCTGAAGAGTCACTCCAGGCTTAGCACATTCCAATTTGTTTCCAGTCTCTGGTCTGGGTCTCACTATGTCAACCAAGCTGGCCTGGAACTCTCTATTTGTGTAATAGAAACCCAGATTCTAGTACAACTGACTCCATGATGGAAGTACCATTCAGGCTGTAAAATTCAGCACGTAGACAGCCCCACCAGCTAAAACAAAAACAAAAGCTAATAATCAAAGTTTATAGTTCTGGGAAAGTCTCTAAATGTGCTAACTTGGCTTTTTTGGCTTCTGGCGTCTTCTCTGGTGGACACCCCACAGCAATGTAGACCTGTGTCTTCTTCCCAAGTGCTGGATTTTTCCAAAAAAAAAAAAAAAGATTTCTCTCATTTTTAACTATGTATATGCACAAAAGAACAGAAGCCTGTATATGCCAGAAGAAGGCATCAGATCCTCTAGGACTACAGGTAGTTGTGAATCACCGGCTATGGCGGCTAGAACCTGAACTTGGGTCCTCTGTAAGAGCAATGCATACTCTTAACTGCTGTGCATCTCTCCAGCTTCTAAATTCTTTTCTCTGTGTGCATGTTCCTGCAGAGAGGTGTGTGTGTGTGTGTGTGCGTGTGCGTGTGTGTGTGTTGAAGGCATGTTCATTTTCCTCACTAATCTAAGTGGGAGGTTTCCCATTAAGAAGGCATTTTCACACCGAGAATAGATGAAGGCTCAAATTTACCTGCGTTCAGATGGAAATAGGCAGTATTCTTGGTTTGTTGGTCTATGACTGGGGTCAAAGTTTCCTTTAGATTCTCGTGAGGCCTGGGGAGTGGTGGTGGTCGTGGTAAGGCAGGATGAGTTGTCGTATTGTCGGTTTAGTTTTTTAGTGAGCCTTTCAGAGGCTGAAGATTTAGCTCATCTGATAGAGCGCTTGCCTAGCATGCAGCCATCGCCAGCACTACATAAACCACGCATGATGGCACTAGCCTGTAATCCCTCAGCCTGCAAACCCTCAGCCTGCAAACCCTCTTGTAATCCTCTCAGGTGGCAGAGACTCACATGCTGGAGGCAGGGGTGGGTGGGTGGGGGATCAGAAATTCAAGGTCATCCACGCCTACCTGGAGAATTCGAAGCTAGTTTTGAGGAGAAGGGGTGGGGGAAGTAAGAAGTAGCCCCAGCCTCCCCTACCCCCTGGCCTGCATGCCTAACTCTACTACCTGGAACAGTCCAAGTTGAGGAAATAATTTGTCCCCACCCCAGCCCTCCAACATTCATGATGGGCCACAAGCTTCAGCAGAGACAGTTAGGTTGGAAGCATGCACATTGGGTTAGCTTCCTGTGGCTGAGGACAGCTCCCGATGGCAGGCCGGCTCTGGAAGAGGGATAGCCCTCTACTCTTGGTCTTCCCCTGGCGGAAGCCTGTGGTGCCTGTGCCTCGATCGAGCTTTAGTGCCAGCTGGGGATGCTTAGGGGTTGAAGGAAATGCTTCCCAGAACCACTTTCCTGACACCTGTCCAGGTGGGTCATCTACAGGATACCAGTTTGCCCCCACAGCCAGGAGGTAGAGGAACTGCAGACTTCTAAAACCCCCTTGTCTCAGGAATATCTCGTCTTGCTAGCGATCGCGTGGCGTGGAGTGGGGTCGACCTGAGAGCGTCTGTAGCGAGGCGGGGCCGAGCAATCCCGGGAGCGGGGCGGGGCGGCTCCTGGCCCAGCCCGCCCTGACTCACCCTCTCCGGCCCGCCCGGGAACTCTGCGGGAGTCCGGGTCGATCTACTTCCAGGGATCCAGAAGTTGGGCCCCAGAGTTCCATCCCTGAGCAGTAAGTAGCTGGGGCTTGGGAGGCTTTCGTGCCACCCTGGAGATCAAACTGGACCCAGGGAATGGCCCGGGGGTGTGGAGGGAGTCGCTCAGGTGTGAGTGGTTCCGTGGCCTTGGCGGGAGCAATTCCACACACACTGAAAGCTGGGGCTGGGAGAGGGGTGCGGCAATCTTCAGCCTGGCCCCAGGGAGCTGGCGTCCTGGGATCCAGGCAGTTCGAGATCAAGTGAAGGAAGAGAGAGCAACAGGCAGGCATCGACTTTTGACAATCTTGATTTCCTCAGCCGGTCCCAGCGTGGGCTGGTGGAGGTAGCTGAGAAAGACAGAGCTCCTCTTACTGAGCGTCCTAAAAGCTGCAGAGCCCCACCCTCACAAACCTTCTCCCTTGCACTTCAAGGTTCTTATATTTGAAGACTTCAAAGGCCCCTTCCAAATCACAGCAGAATAAGCTTGGGAAGGGGCTAGCCTAGGAGTCTGTAGGCTCCCAAGACTTTCGGCTAGGGATGACTTTCCCTTACCTCTTTAGCACCCTTGTAAAAAGCATACGGATTGAACTTTGAGCTTTTTAGTTTTTCATGAGCTTTATTTTTTCTTTACTATTTATTTATTTATTTTTATTTATTTATTTATTTAGCTAGCTAGCTAGTTAGCTAGTTAGTCTGTATGTGTGTGTGCACACATACCATGGCACTCTCATAGAGGTAAGAGACAACTTGTAGTAGTTGATTCTTTTCTTCCTCCTTATGGGTCTCTAAGACTTAACTGAGATCTTCTAGCTCGGCAACAGGTGCCTTTGTCCAATGAGCCATCTCAGCAGCCCTGTGGTTTGTTGTTGTTTTGCTTGAGACAAGGTCGTATAATCCTGGCTCGTTTCTAACAAGCTTGCTTGCTATACAGCTTAGGATGACCTTGATGTGTTGGTCTTCTTGCCTCTGTCCTCAGGAGTATTATAGGAATGTGTACCAACCATTCCAGGTTTTATGTGATGCTGGGAATTGAACCCAGGGCCTGAACAAGCACTCTACCGAATAAGCCACATTCCTAGTTCTGACTTCATATTCTAAAGGTTGAACACTCTTCTGTTTCTTCCCGGCTGGCCCTTAGCATATGAGCTATAGCTGGGGAGGCTGGCTGAGGTTGGAAGCATCCCTTGCCTTCATTTCAGCAGTAGAAGCAGTGCTAAGGTCTAGATATGGGGAGAAGTTTGCAAGATCATCCCAAGCCTGGCCTTCTGAGACGCCTCTCTTTGGTGTGGGTGTGTAGAAACCAGAGATTTACTTGGGATGTTCTCCTCAGTGGTTTCTTTATTTTTTTAAGACATCTCTCACTGACCTAAAGCTCATGTTTTTGGCTAGACTAACTGGCCAATGCTCTTCAGGGATCTACCTACCACTATTCGGTGGAATGGGGCAGGAGACGGGGTTAGATCTAGGCTACCCTGCCCACTTTTACATGGGTGCTGGGTATATCACTCAGATCCTCACGCTTGTTCATCACATACTTTACTGACTAAGCCATTTCCCCAAACCCACTTCTTACATAAAGGTTGTATCCCAGTGAGGGGTGCTTTCAATGGATGGGACAGAGTGGGTGCCATCAAACAGGAAGTAGACATTGACTGGGCAGGCTCAAATGGTACTTGTAGCAATGAAATCATCAACGAGTTATGTTCATCCTCCAAGATGAAAGGACAAAGACCCCCTACACTTATACTTCCCAAACTGAGATCAGATTCAGCATTAGGCTAGATACAGTGGCACACCTCTATAATCCCAGTACTTAGGAGGTTGAGGGAGGGGTGTTGAAATTTTGGGTTCATCTGTGCTACATAGCCAGCACCAGGCTAGCCAAGGCTACATAGGAAGACCTTGTCTCAAAAAGCATGAGGGATGCAAGAGGGCTGGAGGGTGGGCCAGTGGGTAAAGTGCTTGCTGCAAAGGCAAAGTACCTGAGTTTGGATCTCATGCCCACATTGAAGGGACTCTAGCAAACCTGAGCATGGCAAACATGACTCTGGGAGGTCTTGCCCTTCTCCCCCATTTCCCTCTGCCTGTTCTCCAGGGTAAATTACCCCTTTCCCCTCTCTCTGTTCCTTTCCCCTTCTACCTCATCCTCCATCTTCTGTGTCTTTTATCTCTTATTCCATGCTCTCTGTCCCTCTGAAGCAAATAAATCTCCTTTGTGCTGATTTGGTCTTGGGGTGTCTTGAGCTGACTCCAAGGTTCTCTAAACAGGGCACTGTGGCACACGTTGGTAACCTCAGTGGATTCCAGAATGACTAGCCTGTTCAGCGAAAATGCTGACTCTCAGATTTCAGGGAAAGGCCTTGTCTCAAAAAAAAAAAAAAAAAAGGAAAAAAAAAAGGAAGGAGAGTAGGTAAGCTAGCTTAACAAGCATGAAGTTCAGAGTTTGATAATCAGAATCCATACAAAGAGAATTGATGCCATGAATGGAAGAGGACATCTGACATCAACCACTGGACACATGCACATACACATAAGCACACACACATACACACACCCCCTTAAAAGCAACAACAAAAGAAATCAGCATGGAAGGCAACAAGAGGAATTCTTTTATATAATTTCCATTGCTATGTTTCTCTACGCCTCCCCCAGTTCTGTTGGTCCCTCCTTCTGGATTCTTCTATCATCTCTGTCCAGACACAGGGAAGGGGGCCAGCCTTGCATCTGCCTGCTGGAATTTAATGGCAGGTTCTGGAAGATCTAGTTTGAGTCATGGGGCCAGACAATGATAATCCCCTGTGCCTCCCTCTGATTGTGTGTCTACCTACTTTATGCATATGTTTTGTTCCTGAGAGCAGCGGGCTCTTGTCTCCTGGCCTCTGGCTTGTGAGGATGGCCTGGCAGAGTTGGGAATTATGCTACTGTGAGATGGGTCATGGAAGGTGGAGACAGGAAGCTGATCCTTGTTTCACATGTGTAACATTCTTTAAGCCATCTTTCTCTCCCCTATGGGTGTCATTTCCATCAGATTATGCAAATTTTCCCTTCCATTTCTGAACACACTCTTGCAAACACTCAATACTGAGCTACATACAGCCCCAGACTAAGGAGGGCAACAAAATGTCTTTTTGAAACATGGTTTCATGTAACCCAGGCTGACCTTGGGTGCCCTATGTAGCTGAGGATAACTTTGAACTCTGATCCTCCAGCCCGAGACCCCAAGAGCTGAGATTGCAGGTGTGTGTCAATATGCCTAGGTATGCGGTGCTAGAGACAGAAAAGTCCCCTACCAATTGAGCCACCTCCACAGCCTGAGACTTTTTTTTTTAAGATTTATTTATTTTATGTATGTGAGTATACTGTCACTGTCTTCAGACACACCAGAAGAGGGCATCAGATCCCATTACAGATAGTTGTGAGCCACCATGTGGTTGCTGGGAATTGAACTCAGGACCTCTGGAAAAGCAGACCGTGCTCTTAACCTCTGAGCCATCTCTCCAGCCCCCAGCCTGAGACATTTTTTTATTTAACTTTTTTCTTTAGGACAAGAGAGTGTTTGGTGGGCATACAGGACCAACTGTCATGTAAAGGATCTTGTTCTCTGGTCATCTCCTTACATGTATCTGGTTCAGGAGGAATTTGGGACCTCTGTCTCAGATTTACTTTATAGGAAGACTTTAATGCTTGCTCCTTTTTCTACAGAACCTCCAACTGTATGCAATTCTTCTCTGTCCTCCATACCCACACCTTGGCGAGCTCATGTGCCCCCCCCCAACACGCTCACAGAAAGCTTGGATGCTGACAAGGGTGGGCTGCCCAAGAGACCTTCACTCTTTGCTTCCCTCTCTGCCCTAAGCAAGTAGCTGACTTCCTGGGAGAGTGATGTCTTAGCTTGTATTCTACACCCCCGTGTGACTTGGGTCTGGCCTTTGTAATAATGATACCTTAGTAGAAAAGGAAACCAGAGATAGACAGAGTGGGCTGGCAGCCCTGTGCCAGGCTCCAGTCATAGGTGTCACCCTGAGAGTTTTCCAGTTTAGGGATTCGCAGGCTACCTACCAGACATTCCGGAACAGTCTTCCCTCTCAGGGCCCAGATTCCTTATTTCTACTTCAGATTCTAGGCTCTAGTCCCTATCTGAACACTCAGGTGTCTTGGCACATGCCTCCAGGGCTCAGTAGCCTTCACCCTGGCCACTCCCTAACCCCTGAGGCCCTTAACTAGAGCACAGCCACGCTCCAGCTTGCTTTTCCCTAGCCGGCTTTTCCGGTTAGAGATTGGAGGTGGTGCCCAGAGCACCCCTGTAGGGGGGCACACCCCGGAAGTCTTGAGCCTGGGGATGCTGTGGTGGCAGGGTGGAGATGAGAGCCCAGTTAGAATAAAGGAGTACCAGAATGAATGTCACAGGCTTCTTTCTTCAGAGGTGGGCAGCCAAGGGAGGAGACTGGAGGAAAGCTGCCCTGCATTTTTACTCTCATGAGTTCTGAGAGGGCAAGCAGTGAAAGATAAATTGGTTCTTTGGAGAACGGGAAACGCTGTGAGACTGGGAGAGGTGAGTTCTGAGGGAAGCAACAAGACTCCGGCTAAGAGGGGAAGGGAACGTACAGCACATGGATTCTAGAAAGTTCTGGCAGGGCTGAGAGTGTATTGGCTTCTGACCTGTGACTGGCCTCTCTGGGTTTCTACTAGGCATACCCTTGCTCTCGCCGTGTCTCAACCCCTCTTGTCTCCTGACTCCCATAGGCAGGATGATCCCAGTGGCGGAGTTCAAGCAGTTCACAGAACAGCAGCCAGCATTCAAGGTGCTCAAGCCCTGGTGGGACGTTCTGGCTGAGTACCTCACTGTGGCTATGCTCATGATTGGGGTGTTCGGGTGCACCCTCCAGGTGAGGAACGAAACAAAGCAGGGCAGGGCCACACGGTGCCAGTCCTTATGACTAGAGTTTTAGGAAGCACCTTGATGAGTGACATGTGACAAGGCAGAGCCATGTCGTGGCAATAAACTCTAAGGGGGTACAAAGGATCTGGTTTTCATCGTGGCCATATTCATGACTATGTGAATGACTGGGGTCTTGACTTGCTCTCTTTCCAGGTGAGGGGTGAGGCCAAAGATGTGAAGGTGTGGCACGTCTTAGCAACTCTCCTCAGGGGCGTCTTTTAAAAAATACATATTGTTTTTCTTGTATGTGTATGAGTGTTGACCTGCATGTATGTATGTGTACTGCATGTATGCTTGGTACCTGTGGAAGTCAGAAAGAGTATGTTAGGTTTCCTGGAACTAGAGTTATGGATGCTTGTAAACCACTATGTGGGTGCTTGGAACCATTCATAACCACTCTCTAGCCCCTTTAGCCATGAAGGAACTGGGCCTCACCATGGCAGTGTCCCTGACTGGGTTCCAGGTGAAGGGCAAGACCATAAAGGGGTGTGATTTTACCATGGTAATGCTCATGTCTGGAGTAAGGGATCTTCAACTGTACTATACATAGGGGTAAGGCCCCTCCATGATGATGAAATGGGGGAATGTATTCAACTGGACTCTGAGGTAAAAGAACAGATCTCTAAGGGAATAGGCCTTGTACTTGAAGCCTCCCATGTCTCCTAAGAAGAGGGAGAAAGAGCCTGGGCATCGTGGTAGGTGCCTATAAATCTAGTTACCCTGTAGGCAGAGGCAGAAGGAGCACAAATTTGAAGCTTAGGCATCTTAGCAATATCTTCTCTCAAAATTAAGGCAAGTGTGGCAGTACACACCTGTATTCCCAGGAGACAGAGAAAATGAGTCAGGATGCTCAGTTTCAGGCCAATTGGTCTATACAGTGAGACCCTGTCTCTAAAATAAAATAAATGACGTAGAAAATAAGAAAAAGTATCAGTATTAGAGCACTTGCCCAGCTTACATAAGGTCCTAGGTTCAAGAAAAATCATCATCAGTGAAATAAACAGATGAGAGGAAGCCAGTGCCAAAGCCTCCATACAGTTTTAATACTGTCCCCGCCTCCCTCTCCTCTATCCCCACAGCAGTGCGCAAAGTCTACAACAATATTAGAGTGTTTCCACACCCACACACTTTTTTTCTTTCTTGTGGCTTCCAGTGTTAAACAAGGTTCTTCTGCAGAGCCAAACTGCTAGCCCCACACTGGGGGATTCTAGGCAGGGGCTCTACGAGTGAGCCACGCCTCCAGCCCCTCACTAGGGGATTCTAGGTAGGTGCTTTACCACTGCGCTGAATCCTGTCCACTCCCTTCCTTTGACTAGTGTCTACTGAAGTTGTCTAGGCTGAATTTATATCTACTTTGTAGACCAGGCAGAGGCTGATTCTCCTGCCTCAGCCTCCTAAGTAACTAGGACTATAGGCTAGCATCACCAGGCAAAAGTTTTTTCTTAGAGATGGAATTTTGTTATAGATAGAACTTAAATTTTTTTAAGTTATTTATTTGGTTTTTTGAAACAGGATTTCTCTTTGTAGGCCTAGCTGTCCTGGAAGTAATTTTCAAGACCAAGCTAGCCTCAAATTAAAGAGTTTTACCTTCCTGAGTGCTGGGATTAAAGGTGTATGCCACCATGTCTGACTTCAGACCTTTTTCTTAAATGGAAAGATGAACTTTTATAAATTATTGGAAAACAAAAAGATGAACTCCAGATCCTCTTGCATCCAGTTCTCAGTACAGCATTACATATGTGCACCAAACACCCAGTTTATGGAGCATTAGGGATAGGACTCGGGGATTCATGCGTGCTAGGCAAGGACTCTACCAACTGAAATGCATTTCCGCCCTAAATGTCCACTTTCTGAGAGGATACAATTCTACAGGACTCATCACTCTACCTCCAAATGAGGTTATAGAACTAGGGGTTGAGACTTAGTTTTCTTTTTGTGAGACTACAATTCAACACACACACACAGACACACACACACATACTTTTTTTTGAGACAGAGTCTCTTATATATCAGGCTGGCCTTGAACTCACTATGAGTCAATGAATGCCCTTAAACTCATCACTCCCTTGCTTTCATCTTTGATGTGCCACCAGGCCCAGGTTATGCACTGATAAGAATCAGAACTGGTGCGTGCTAGGCAGGCACTCTACCAGCTTGTCTACATTCATAGCAGTATGAATGTACCAGTATGAATGAAATATCCCAGCATTTTTTCCTTTTTTGTCGTTTGTCTTTTGAGACAGGGTTTCTTTGTGTGGCTCTGGCTGTCCTGGAACGCACTCTGTAGACCAGGCTGGCCTCGAACTCAGAAATCTGCCTGCCTCTGCTTCCCAAGTGCTGGGATTAAAGGCGTGCATCACATCTGTTCAGCTCCCCTAGTATTTCTTTTCCGATTAAGATTGATGCTATAGTTTAACAGCTCTTCCACAGTCAAACAGCTTACAGCCATCTAGGATCAGGGTCTCCCCCCTCATTCTGCTTCTCTTCCATACAATTCCCTAGTTCCCTCACTGTCTTTCACTCTTCCTATCCCCAGGTGACACAGGACAAGATCATCTGCCTACCCAGCCATGAATCTCGTGAGAATTTATCAGAGGCTCCTTGCCAGCAGCTGTTGCCTCAAGGGATCTCTGAGCAGATGGGGAGCCTCCGAGAGCTCAGTGGCCTCAAAAATAACCTAGACCTCCAGCAATATAGCTTTATCAACCAGCTCTGCTATGAGACTGCCCTCCACTGGTATGCCAAGTACTTCCCCTACTTGGTGGTTATTCATACTCTCATCTTTATGGTCTGTACCAGCTTTTGGTTCAAATTCCCTGGTACCAGCTCCAAAATAGAACACTTCATCTCCATCCTGGGCAAGTGTTTTGATTCTCCATGGACCACTCGGGCCTTGTCTGAGGTGTCAGGAGAAAATCACAAGGGCCCAGCTTCTGGACGGGCCACGGTGACCACAGTAACCACAACAGGGGCAGGGGCGGGGAAGCCCGGCGAAGGTGAGAAGGAAAAAGTGCTAATAGAACCTGAAAAGGTGGTGACTGAACCTCCAGCTGTAACTCTGCTGGATAAGAAGGAGGGTGAGCAAGCTAAGGCCCTATTTGAGAAGGTCAAAAAGTTCCGAGTGCATGTGGAAGAGGGCGACATCCTCTACTCCATGTACATCCGGCAGACAGTCCTCAAAGTGTGTAAGTTTTTTGCCATTCTGGTTTACAACCTGGTCTATGTGGAGAAGATCAGCTTTCTGGTGTCGTGTAGGGTGGAGACGTCAGAGATCACAGGGTATGCCAGTTTCTGCTGCAACCACACCAAGGCCCACCTCTTTTCTAAGCTGGCCTTCTGCTATATCTCCTTCGTGTGTGTCTATGGCATCACCTGCCTGTATACGCTCTACTGGCTCTTCCATAGGCCCCTTAAAGAGTACTCCTTCCGTTCTGTGCGAGAGGAGACAGGTATGAATGATATCCCGGATGTTAAGAATGACTTTGCCTTCATGCTCCACCTCATTGACCAGTATGACTCCCTCTATTCCAAACGATTTGCAGTCTTCCTCTCTGAAGTCAGTGAGAGCCGTCTTAAGCAGCTCAACCTCAACCACGAGTGGACACCTGAGAAGCTGAGGCAGAAGCTGCAGCGTAACGCACGTGGCCGGCTGGAGTTGAGCCTCTGCATGCTCCCTGGACTACCTGACACTGTATTTGAGCTCAGTGAGGTGGAAGCACTCAGGCTGGAGGCCATCTGTGACATCTCTTTCCCCCCAGGACTCTCCCAGCTTGTGAACCTTCAGGAGCTCAGCTTGCTTCACTCACCAGCCAGGCTGCCCTTCTCTTCACAGATCTTCCTGCGAGATCGCCTGAAGGTGATCTGTGTCAAATTTGAGGAGCTCCGAGAGGTACCCCTCTGGGTGTTTGGGCTTCGAGGCTTAGAAGAACTGCACCTGGAAGGACTCTTTCCCCCAGAAATGGCTCGGGGTGCCACCCTCGAGAGCCTCCGGGAGCTTAAACAGCTCAAGGTACTGTCTCTACGTAGCAATGCAGGGAAGGTGCCAGCCAGTGTGACTGATGTAGCTGGACACCTTCAGCGACTCAGCCTGCACAATGATGGGGCTCGTTTGCTTGCCCTAAACAGCCTCAAGAAGCTGGCAGTGTTACGGGAGCTGGAGCTGGTGGCCTGTGGGCTGGAACGTATCCCCCATGCAATCTTCAGCCTGGGGGCTCTGCAGGAACTAGACCTTAAGGACAACCACCTTCGGTCTATTGAGGAGATCCTCAGCTTCCAGCACTGTCGGAAGCTGGTCACTCTCAGGCTGTGGCACAACCAGATTGCCTATGTGCCTGAGCATGTGAGAAAGCTCCGAGGCCTGGAGCAGCTCTACCTCAGTCACAACAAGCTTGAGACTCTGCCCACCCAGCTTGGCCAGTGTTTTAGCCTCCGCCTGCTGGATGTGTCCCACAACGGGCTTCGTTCCCTGCCACCTGAGTTGGGCCTTCTCCAGAGCCTCCAGCATCTAGCCCTCTCCTACAACGCACTTGAGAGCCTGCCTGATGAATTGTTCTTCTGCTACAAGCTGCGGACATTACTCTTGGGCTACAATCATCTAACTCAGCTTTCACCCCATGTGGCTGCCCTCCAGGCCCTCAGCCGTCTGGAGCTCAAAGGTAACAGGTTGGAGACACTGCCAGAAGAACTTGGTGACTGCAAGGGGCTGAAGAAGTCGGGGCTGCTGGTGGAGGACACCCTTTATAAGGGACTGCCTGCAGAGGTTCGGGAGAAGATGGAGGAGGAATGAAGCCTGGTGGGGGAAGAAGCAGGCTGACAGAGGCCTTTATGTGTCTCTGCCCTAATATTGTATTCCAAGAGAGACAGGTCCAGCAGGAGAGGAAGGAAGGTCAGACATGTTGGCTTTGTGCAGCTCAGACAAGATCCTGGGACTGGTTTGTCTGGGGGAGAAACCGGAGATGGAAGATTTGGGGTGTAACCCCTTAGGGAAGGATTAACTCAGTCTTAGGTTCTTCAACCAAAACCACACCTGTGTCTTTGGCTGGCTGGCTGGCTTGTTCTTCCTCTGAACATTCCGGCTTAATTAGTTTCCTTTATGGGAGAGGGGGACACACATCAATGGGATTTCCAACCCTTCCCAACAACGATCAGCATATATTTAGGGTTCTCTCCTAAGGAGAGGACACAGGGTCCAGTTCCAAAGTTCCGTATCCCAACTTTAATGCCAAGTCCTTATTTTATAAGCCCTTTGTGACAGGGATGAGTACTTAGAACAATGGCTCTCACATTTAGCCATGTAATAAAATCAGCTGAAGGGCCCAGAAGAAAATAAAACCTTTACATGCTTCCCACCCCACCCCTGAAATACTGACTCAGAATTTGGGTGGGGCCTGGAATCTGCTACTAAGTAAGTATGTCAGGTAATTCTGATTCGGGTGGTCCTGAGACTATAGAATGGAAATGTTGACATAAAGACCGGGCTGGCACTGAAACTCAGTTGGGAGAGTGCTTGCTTGGCAAGCAGGAAGCCCTGGGTCCTGTCCTCAGCATTTCATAAACCAGGAGTGGTGGAACCTGTGTACTATAGTGATGCCCGTATAATACTTTGGAGGTGGAGGGAGGAGGATTGAAAGGTTGAAGCTAGCCTGGGAGACATAGCATAGCTTGTCTCAAGACAACTAAGAATGGAATACTGAAATGTCTAGATATGGAGCCCCTTTTCTAGAGCCTTAGAGAGTCTCATTAAGTTAAATACCATGTTTCCTCAGGAAAATGCTTATGTAACGTAAATGAACAAACCGTAAACCAAGTCTGTCACAGATCTCCACTAGAGCACTGATCATGCATTTAGCTGAGTCCAAGTTCAGACTGCTGGGGGAGGCTGCCTTTTTTCCCTTAGTTCATGCAAGGATTTTCTTTTGACTGTTTCCTGTGCAGGGGAGCATATACCAGTGGGTGCTTAATAAACAAGAACTGTAATTCTGACCTCTTTGTACAGTATGATTGTCCAAGTGTCCTATGTCTGGGGCCAAATGATGACACCTGTCTACCAAATCAGGCTCTCTGTCCTGGGAGGAAAGATTTCCAAGTTACTTCAAAAGAGGGTGAAGTAGAATCAAGAGACATTGGGTAGAGTTTTCTGCCTATTTTTTTTTTTTTTTCTAAAGAATCCATCCACCTCACCCTACCCTTGAGTTCCAGGCCAGTCTGGTTTACCGAGTAACAGGGCACCCAGGACTACACAGAGAAACCTTGTCTCGAAAACAAAACAAAAACAATCCAATTTCCTCTCCTCCTCTTCTGTCCTTCTAACTCTAAGCTTCTGTCTGCTCCACCCATAAGTCATTACCAGAGGAGTCCTCAGAAGCCTTTAGAGGCCAAGGCCCATCCCAAAGTGTTCACTGTTGCTTCCGGAGTTGTGCCCAGCCTGATGACCTCTTAGGTTTGGTCACAAACTTTATCCTAGTATTCTTAAACTAAGCTGCGTGGGTATGGGGCAAGCAGGACAGAGTCCCTGGCATCTAACCCCAGGGACTGTCTTCAGATAACACTGGTTTCAGGAGCTGAGTCCAGATTCTCCGGGCAAAGAGACGGGAATGATGGGGCGACTTAAGGTCTCAGGCAGTCACAGCCAGATTAACCTTGATTCTGACACCGAGCTCAGGACTCTGGATTCCCTCTCCTCTTGTCAGGCCTTGATCTACTCTCAGTTTGCTGGGACTGGCTGAAATGGAAAGGGATTACCACGGGACCTAATTACGGGGAGGAGGCGGCTTCATGCTAACAGCGAGAGTGTAGGCCGCAATTAAGCATAACAGGTCCTAATGAAGAACCGTCCAAGATGTGGAATGTTGTTCTGTGAGGGCGCGGGTACCAGAGAGGCCTCAGAGATACACAAGGAGTGAAGAATAATCCGGGAACAGCCGTGAGCGTGCGCAGTAAAGGCGCGAGCTTGGCCGGTCTCTTCTGCACGCAGGCGTGCGGTTGACCGGCCTTCGCTTTCTTTTTTTTTTTTTTTAAAGTGATTTCCAACAGCGCCTCTTTCCAGAAAGCTCACGCATGCGTACTGCGGAAGGTAGCGGTGGGTAATGACGATGCACGGGGCCAGCCTCGAGCTCTAGGTGGCATCAGCTTCCTATTGGGATACAGTGCGCACGCGCGGCGTTATGCATGCGAGGCAGGGCGGGCACGCGCTGGGGTGGTCTAGGCAGGACGGCGGCTCGGCGGGGTCATCCGAGCGCAGGCGCAGTGCGGTGTTTGTCTACCCTGGACTGACGGGTGGCCTGGCGGTGAGCGGCGGCAGCGGCGGCGGGGAAGATGGCGGCGTCCTCCCTGGAGCAAAAGCTGTCCCGCCTGGAAGCCAAGCTGAAGCAGGAGAACCGTGAGGCCCGCAGGAGGATCGACCTCAACCTGGATATCAGCCCACAGCGGCCCAGGCCCAGTAAGCACGGCCGCGTGGGGGAGGGGCGGGCGGGGCGGGGCGCGCAGTGGGAGGCTCCGCCCATCGGGCAGATCCTGCCCCCGCTTCCGGGGCTCTAGCTCTCCTCCCCTCTCCACTCTCTACGCTGTCAGCTTGCAGGGAGAGGGTCACGGTGACCTGGGAGTCGGGTGGGCAGTCTCCAGGGCGACTCTCTCCCCACATATACCGCCGTCCTGGAGTTCACACCATTGGTACCTGAGAGCTTAGTGGCTGGGTCCCTCTCGCTCTGTGGTCAGCTCCCAGAGCCTTGTCACCTGCACCTAGCAGGCAGGCTTTCAGACCCGAAGCTACTGCTGCGACTACAGCCACGTCTTTCAACTCTGCAGACAGTTATCTCTCTTTTGACTCAGTGGTTCCACTCCTGCCGTTTCAGTGACTGTAAAGAGGTCCTAGCAAACAGTCCACACACAGTCCCATCTGCCCATGTAGGTCACTTAGTCCTCATCTCCTTCTAATCCTTTTTGATTAGAGGCTTCCTCCGTTTGACTTCTTTGGTCTTATCAGATGGCTCCTTATAAGGACTGCCTCCTACATACAGGGGCACCTCATATCTCTGTGACCAGCTAGTTTCACTCTTGGTGGCTAGCCCTCTGGAAACACATAGCCATCTCTCAGCCTGGCACCTTTGTCTACTGGGCTCCAGTGACTGCTGGTACTACAGACACCTGTAACCAGTCTAGACTCATCGAATAGACACACACCTCCTTTCTGACCTCCCTGACATATGATCCTGTACCAGAAGCTCTCCCCTTTTCTTTCTATACACACATCCTGCTTGCCCACCATGACCACAGTTAGTATCCTTGATGTATCCCAGACACCCCTGTCCCCATGTCATCTTTGCTGGAAAGAATCTGATTTTTCTCCCTCCTCACCAACCCTTTCTCTGTCCCTCTTGGTTCAGCAGAATGTCTTCTTTATATTCTCTGTGTTTTAATCTTTGGAGGATATGTATCATAGTTGTCTGTGGGTTCACTGTGGTAAGAGGGGAAAGGCAGCCTCCTGTAGATGAGGATTCTGTTCACTACCTAGCTACCTGGCCTAACTGACCTTCCCAGCTTGATTGTCTTCCTGAAGAGGCATTCAGGGTTCCCCTCATCCCTCACCCTTCTGGCCCAAGTCTTCCAGGTTTCCTTCCTGGAAGTTCCTTCCAGGACCTGGAAGGTACCCAGAGGTGGGGATGTGTTTCATTGAATTCTGCCTGGGATAGAGGCTAGGCCAAGACTTGGAGGGCCCCTGCTGGATTCCAGGGCTGTCCTTCCACACCCCTGTGGATGAGATAGGGTTGGGTATAGGGTTCTAGGTGTCCTAAGAGCTGCCTGTCCCTAGAGCAGAGTAAGACTTGGTAAGGCGAGTGGCTGGCAGGCCCCAAGGAGTCCCCTGCAGGTGTCTATCTCTGTCAGCTCCACACCTTCCTCCCACCATCCCATCTCTGTTGGTTTCTATCCATCTCTGCAGTTTGGTGCCTTGTGCCTCCCCCTCCTCTTCATTATGGTTTGATTTCTTTTCTGTTGGACAAATCAGTTGTTTCTGTTGTGATTTATTGTGGTGTTTTTTTTTCTTTTCTTCCTTTCCCCATCCAGTTATTGTGATCACTCTAAGCCCTGCTCCTGCCCCGTCCCAGCGAGCAGGTACCAGCCTTTTTATCATTGCTGCTTGCATATCTGCACATTGACCTAACCGCTGCCCCAGCTGCAGAATGCCATCCCTACCCCATGCTCTGTGTGTGTGTGTGTGTGTGTGTGTGTGTGTGTGTGTGAGAGAGAGAGAGAGAGAGAAAGAGAGAGAGAGTTCTGTGTCTTCATTCTCACTCTTTTTCTCGTAACTATAGCAGTGTGAGCCTGTGTCCGTTAGCCTTCTCATTTCATCTCTGGCTCAGTTTGGAACCCTAGAAGATGAAATAAGCTCCCCTAATGAGTGGGAGTCTGTTAGGTGGGCACACAATGGTGTGTGTGTGTGTGTGTGTGTGTGTGTGTGTGTATGTATAGAAATAAAGTAGGTAGAGATAGGTGCACTGCTATTATTTAATCTGTCTTAACTGTTGAGTGAATGAGTGTCATTGTTTGTGTACTATGTCGCCTCTCAGGACCAGGAACATAGAAGTAAGTAAAACAAACCAAGCTCCTGTCCTTCGGGGCTGAGGCTGCAGTATGGGCTCCATCAGTGGACACGAAGCATATTCCTGATCCAGTAGAATAGTCTAGTAGGGGCTTTGTAGAGGGGTCTCTCCAGGAGAGCCTACGGAGGATACAGGATTTGAACAAAAGTGTCCCAAGAGGTTAGGGGGAGGCAAGATCCCTCCCCCCCACACACACACATAAGGACTCCATGCTAGGAATAGCTCAGCTGTGCTGGTTCCTAGGTGTGTAGTGTCCCCTGTATGTAAGAGAAAGAGTATCTGTGCTGATAGAAATGAGAAGAGCTGACTGTTGGTGTTCCCAGCTTGTGTGTATACATGGGTGCATATATGTGTGCTCAGTGTGTACATGTTTGTCTTTTTGCATATATGTATGTTGGGCTGGTAGCCTGTACACCTAAGCGTCCCGTAAGTGGGCACATGTCTCCATGATCTGTCTTGCTTTCTCTCATTCATTCGTTCATTCATTCAGTCTCACTTTTTTCTCCCTCACTGACTTATACTTAATCTATTCTCTAGGCCTGCCGTGTGGCTCTAAACCCCTCTAACGTCTGTTCTCAGGGCTTTTGTGTATCTCTTTCCCTTTTTCCATCAATTCCATGCTTCAGAGAGTGGGGCCAGCAGCCTTTTCCCTGGGCCTGGGGCAGCCCTTGAGGGCTTGGTGGTCTGTGTGGGTCAGGGGACTGGCAGGGGGTCGAGAGGTTAGAGGTATGGTCCTCACTCCAGATTGCTGAGTTGGCAGATAAAGAAGGATCACACGTATCCATGGAAGTGAGCTGTGGCCAGTTCCTAGTGAGTCTGCATCCAGCTGGGTCCCTCCCAACTGCCAGGGCTAGGCAAGGACCTGGATATCAGCAGTAAAGCCCATTTGTCTCTGACCATTAGTCACTGGGCCTAAGTTACTAAAAGCCATTAGGTCGATTGTGGGAAGAGGTGGTAGTAGAGATAAGGGTGGAGAGGTGTGTTAGAACGTGGCAGGCTCCAGGCCTCCTGGGAAGTGATGCTTGAAGGCTGCTTGTTGCTGATGTCCCCAGCTGAGCTAGCTATAATCCTCCTGGGGCACCAGAGCCCCTGAAGTATGAGAGGTTCATGGAGAGCAGATGCATCCAGGAGCTACAGGAGTCTCATGGCCCCTGCCTCTAGGCCAGAGAGACCCCCTAGCTCTTCAAGGAACGTCCTCTTAATGTCTCATATCCTTTTTGGCTGTCTCTGCAGCACCCCCCTCTGGGCAGCTGGGTCCCAAGTCTTGGCTCTTTTTCTGTCTTTCTCCTGTCATCCCACACCCTAACACTGCCCGCCCATCCTTGGGGTGCCTGCTGCCTGCCTGCTGTCTGCCTGTAGCATGTCCAAGCTGTCCGCATGCAGGCCATTGGGAAGTACCAAGCTCCCCTCCCTGGCCCAGCATTTTCCTCCTGCCCAGCCCAGCTAGCCCCTGGAAGAGCTTTGCCACCTAGATCACTATCAGTCTCTCTTCACAAGAACTCAGGCTTAACTTTGGGGATTCCATTCCCACTCCCTTGACCCTAGTTCTGCAGGCCTTGCTGGAAGATGCACAGATGAGACAGCTGGACAGAAGGTGGCCCTCCCTGGTCTAGGAGTGTAATCTAGGGCAAGACAGCCTGAAACCTGAGTTCCGTAGCTACTGGCTCTTGTCATCCAGTGCTGGTAGCCAGGCAAGGTTCTTGACAGGCACTCTGTCCTCACACATCCCCATGTGAGCACTGTGACCCTGAGCCTGCTCCCTGGCAGAGTCCCCTCACTTCTCTGCAGTGTGTGCTTGAGGATAAACCCTCAGCCTCCGGATCTACCCCTCTCCCACCAGGCCACCTCATCTCCTTTCAGGTCAGAGGGCCAGGAGGAGTACCCTGAAGATGCCCCAGGGGGTGGGGAAGGAGGCCCTAGCCAGCAGAGCAGGAGGCTGTTCCAGCTTGGCCGGAGGGATACCAGAAAGGAGAAGATGAGAGCACCAGGTCCTCGGTGGCCAGCTAGATGCTAACTCCTTTCATGCCCCTGGTTTTTAATTCCTCAGCCCTGCAACTCCCACTGGCCAACGATGGGGGCAGCCGCTCACCATCCTCAGAGAGCTCCCCACAGCACCCTACACCCCCCTCTCGGCCCCGCCACATGCTGGGGCTCCCGTCAACCTTGTTCACACCCCGCAGTATGGAGAGGTAAGCTGATGGAGCAGGGCCAGCCTAGGTCCTCCCTGTGCTGGTCCCAGGGAAGCGGGTGATGTTTGTGGCATCCTCCTTACCATCTTCTGTTTTTTGTCCCATCAGCATCGAGATTGACCAAAAGCTTCAGGAGATCATGAAGCAGACAGGGTACCTGACTATCGGGGGCCAGGTACTACCTCCCCATAGCTAGGCACCCTGGGGGCTGTGTCAGTACTCAGGCAACCTAGAGGTGGTGGGTGACAGAAACAGAGACTCTGAGGACCCTCCAGCTGTCTTGCTCTTCTCCCAGCGTTATCAGGCAGAAATCAATGACTTGGAGAACCTGGGCGAGATGGGCAGTGGGACCTGTGGTCAGGTGTGGAAGATGCGGTTCCGGAAGACAGGTCACATCATTGCTGTTAAGGTAAGCCTTCCACACCCCAGTTCCAGGATGTATCCTATGCCCTTGCAGCCTGCCCAATACTTGAAGCTCCCCTCTTGGCTGTTCCTCCTTGCAGCAAATGCGACGCTCGGGGAACAAGGAAGAGAACAAACGCATCCTGATGGACCTGGACGTGGTCCTCAAGAGCCACGACTGCCCCTACATCGTTCAGTGCTTTGGCACCTTCATCACCAATGTGAGCACCCTGCCTGAGGGACCAAGCCCCTTCTGGGAAAGTCTCAGGTCATCCTCTGCCCCTATAGGGTCCTACATGTCCCCAGGTACCATAGTGTGGCTAGGGTGGGGAGGAAAGCATGGCTGCCCCAAGCCCTGGGTACCACCTTCCTACAGACAGACGTCTTTATTGCCATGGAGCTCATGGGCACATGTGCAGAGAAGCTGAAGAAACGAATGCAGGGTCCCATTCCAGAGCGAATCCTGGGCAAGATGACTGTGGCGGTGAGCAGTACAATCTGGGCTTGGATGGCTAGATGGGTGCTCCTAGGTTCTTTCCCCCCATGACAGGTACCCAAACTTGTCTGTCCTACAGATTGTGAAAGCACTGTACTATCTGAAAGAGAAGCATGGCGTCATCCATCGTGATGTCAAGCCCTCCAACATCCTGCTAGATGAGCGGGGTCAGATCAAGCTCTGTGACTTTGGCATCAGCGGCCGCCTTGTTGATTCCAAAGCCAAAACACGGAGTGCTGGCTGTGCTGCCTATATGGCTGTGAGTGGGGCCCTGCTAGGTCTGATCAGGGGACTGGGTGGGCTGGCCCTACCTTCAGGGTATATCCTCCTTCTCTCCCACCCTGCAGCCTGAGCGCATTGACCCTCCAGACCCCACCAAGCCTGACTATGACATCCGAGCTGATGTGTGGAGCCTGGGCATCTCACTGGTTAGTTGGAGCTGTTGTTCTAGGGCTTGGTGGGAAGGCAGGGATCTCTTACCTGCTGTTCCAGCAATGCCTGTCACCCTCCCAGGTGGAGCTGGCAACAGGACAGTTCCCCTATAAGAACTGCAAGACAGACTTTGAGGTCCTCACCAAAGTCCTACAGGAAGAGCCCCCACTCCTGCCTGGTCACATGGGCTTCTCAGGGGACTTCCAGTCATTTGTCAAAGACTGGTGAGCACTCCCATGCTGCCTGTCCTTGCTCCTCCCTCTCTACTCTGGGATGTTCTGGGATGTGAGGTGTCCTCATGCTACTGGGGAGGGCAGAGGCTAGAAAAGGGGGAAGGATGATATGGGCACAGCTGCAGGTTGGCCCATGGCTTGTGGCTGTAGACAGGAGTTAAAGCTGGAGCCCTGAGAGTCACTTTCTGGGTTTGTTTGGACCTGGCCTACAGGGACAACTGGCCTTGTGGGTGTCTGGCATGGTGACTCTGCAGCTTTGTTATGAAGGTTGTATAGAAAGATCACACTTGAGTCTTAACTTTCTCTTCTGTGACCCTCAAATTGTGGTTCCAACTCCCCAGCTGGGTCTTTACCTAATACTGAATTGGGCAGGAGAGTTTGTGGAGCCCCAGCCTGGTGGAGCCTGGCTGTGAGCAACTGCTTCTGGCTGAACTAGAAGACCCCTTTCTCACTGGAGAGGGAGGGCCTGAGCACAGACACGCATGCAGGCCCAGTTGGCTTCAGCTCCCTGACTCTCACTTCTCTCTTCTCCCTGCTCTTCGTCCAGCCTTACTAAAGATCACAGGAAGAGACCAAAGTATAATAAGCTACTTGTGAGTACCTCCCCCGTCCCACCCCATGTGACGTCCTCCTGGCCACATGTGACGTCCTCCTGGCCTCAGTTGCAAGACCAGGAGGACTGACTCCTCATCCTAAGCCGACTCTTGGGCCTACAGGAACACAGCTTCATCAAGCACTATGAAACACTCGAGGTGGATGTCGCGTCCTGGTTTAAGGACGTCATGGCAAAGACCGAGTCCCCAAGGACTAGTGGAGTCCTGAGCCAACACCATCTGCCCTTCTTCAGGTAGCCTCATGGCAGCGGCCAGCCCCACAGGGGCCCAGGGGCATGGTCACAGGCCCCCCCTTCCCATCTGGCCAACCCAGCTGCCCATCAGGGGACCTGGGACCTGGACGACTGCCAAGGACTGAGGACAGAAAGTAGGGGTACCCATCCACCTCTGACTCCTTGCCCACCAGCTGTGGACAAAGGGCATGCTGGTTCCTAATCCTTCCCACTCTGGGGTCAGCCAGCTGTGTGATCCCACCCCACCCCGACAGACACTGTGAACGGAAGACAGCAGGCCATGAGCAGACTCGCTATTTATTCAATCATAACCTCTGGGCTGGGGTGACCCCCGGGGCAGAGAGAAAGCCCCTTGTCCCCATCCCCCAAACTCCCAGTGTCTGTCCCCTCCACCTTCTCTCGAACACAAGCTTGCTCTCCATCTTTCCTTCTGTCCCCTCCTGCTCTACCTCTGTCCCTTTCTGGTTTCCCTGTCTCCCTCCCAGCCTCTGCCTCTTTCCTAGCCTAAGCTTGGGCCCAGCCACTCTACCCTCAGAGGAAGCCCCAGGTTCACCTAGGCTTCCTTAAGTCTTTGCCCCAGGATGGCTTTGTGGGCATTGTGACTGCAGCCAAACCGGTTGCTGTCTCTGTGTCTGTCTGTCTCTCTTTGATCTCAGGGGGTCCTTTTGGAGTTTATTGTATTTTATTGTACTTGGTGGGTGTGTGTGTTTGGGGGAGGGGGGGTGTCCTCATTGGGTGTGTTGGTACCTTCAGAAACTTTTACCAAAGTAATGTTTAGCTGCTTGTGGTGGGCCCCCTCTCCTCCATTGCCTCAGGCATTGGGGGTTGGACTCCTTGTCATTTCTGGCCTAGGAGAGGCCAGGCTCCATTGGGGGACCCTCACATGGGACTGGGAGCTGCTTACAGTCTGGGGTTGAGTAGAAGAGCTCAGGTGGCACAGAGGGAGACCAGGGGGCCTTCAGGGAAGGTGTATGAGGGGTACAAGTAGAGAGTAGCAGGGAGCAGGGAGGGAAGTGGCGGGAATCAGTGACAGGAGTGATGCCAAGGGGCAGGAGGGTTTCCGAGAAGTCAGGGATCAAGAGTGAAGGGAGGCGCTGTGGAGGTCCAGCATGTGTATCAGGGACGAGGTGGACAGGCTTGAGTGCAGGGAGGCCAGGGTATTGGTATGTGATGTGACTTACTCCCATGATGCCCCTGAGCTCCCCTGAGCTCACCTAGAGCTGGCCAGCTCCAACCCATCTGTGGCCTGGACTGGGCCCGATGTCTGTCCCACTATCCTGCAGTGGCTAGGACAGAGTGGGGTATGTTTCCTTTTTGTTGGTGATGCATGCAATTCAAGTGGACAAAAGAACAATTTAACAAAACAATTTACAACCACACAACCCAGCACCAAAGTTGAGAAACCTTGCTGGATGTAGCTGATGCAGCTGTAGGCTTAGGTGACACTGTGGCTCTTAACTATCCTGTTGACTCATCTTCGTCCTATTCACACAATGCCGCATGTTTAAATTGTAATAGAAGTCATCTTCTCTTCCCTGGGGCAGGGCATCCTCTCTCCTTATCTCCTGTGTTTGAGAGGTGGAATGAAGTAGGGATAGAGTAGCAAGCCCGGCCCCACCTTTACCATTCTGAGGCTAGCCGCAGCATGGGTAGCCTTTGTGTGTACTTAGGTCACATGGCTGGCCCCAGGGCCAGCACAGGCCCAAGACTGGGCCTCATGGTTTTATTTTTATTTAACTTTATTTTCTGTGTGTGTGTCTTGTGTCTGTCTGTCTGTCTGTCTTGTCTTTGTCTACTGCCCTCTAGTGTTAAGTGGGAGCCTGGAGGAGTCTCCCACTTCCCCACCTTTTCCCAAGTCCTTTCCTCTGTCACCAGCCATCCCTCTGGCCCAGGCAGAGTGGGTCTCAGGCAGGTAGGGACCTGGAGTGGCCTGGTCCCACCCTCTGACCTCCTCCTCAGGCCACCAGTGTTGCCCTCTTCCCTTTTTAAAACAAAATACCCTTGTTTGTAAAAATCCTTAGACGCTTGAGAATAAAACCCTTCCCTTTTCTTCTGAGTCTGGTGTCCTAAGCCTGGTAGAGTGGATAGAGATGTGGAAAGGGCCTGGGAGGAGGGCTTTTAGTGTGTGGTTAAGGACTGCATTCATGGGAACCCAGCAGGGCCTGGACCTGGGTGGGAGGTGTTTGGAGCAACTGAAGGTGTCAGCCAGCTTTATGAGGGGCCCCCTTTTCCTAGAAATTTCAGTACATCAAGAAAGCCCTTATCCATGCAGGCCTTGAGCATAGGCTCAGATGTCAGCCCCTCCATCCTCCGCCCCCGCTCCCTGCTTCCCAGGGTGGCAGCCTCACCAAGGCCAGGGCAACCTACGCACACCTAGAGGGCTGGGTACAGCCCAACCAGGTGCCTGCTGCTGGCCTGGAGCACTCCAACCCGGACAGGCCACCATGGTGGGCACTACACTCCTGCTCCTGGCCCTGCTCCCTGGGACCTCCACTAAGCACAGTGCACCACTTGGTATGTAGAGGCTGGCACGGGGCTGAGGGCATTGTGTCCCACTTCCCTGTTGTCCCTTCTCAACTTGGTTTTGTGTGTGTGTGTGTGGTGGAGGGGGGGATGTCACCATCCCTTTTTCTTTTCCCAGACTAGCTCCTCTCTCTCTGCCAGTTTCCTCAAAGTTCTCAACCAAGTGGTGATAAGGGCTGTGGGAGTAGGGCCAAGTGTGCATATCATTTGTGATAAACTCCCAGCTAACTGCTGCTTGAAAGCAGTCATTTGCCTGTATAGGCCGTGTGTGTGTGTGTGTGTGTGTGTGTGTGTGTAAGTGTAAGCGCAAGCCTGGGTAAACACAAAAGAGACCATCCACCCTTACCTCTTGGTGCTCTCCTCTGGGGACTTGGATATCTGTTGAACAGAAATTCCCAGTCCAGTTGCCTGTCTGTACCTCTGACCTCTGGAGGGATGGGGGTGGGCACCCTCCTGACTGCAACAGATGCCAGCACCTACCTCTCCTTAGTGGCCAGTAGCTCATACTGGATCTCTTAGACTCTAAGACTTAGCAAACTGGGTACGGCAGAGAACCCTGACTTCATCTCCTCTGCTGAGCACCATCACAGGAGTGCAGCAACCCC
Organism: Grammomys surdaster; assembly: GCF_004785775.1. Taxonomy (NCBI): domain Eukaryota; kingdom Metazoa; phylum Chordata; class Mammalia; order Rodentia; family Muridae; genus Grammomys; species Grammomys surdaster. The sequence goes on along the minus strand of NW_021620131.1, from coordinate 874,453 downwards.
GTGTATCCCCTTGTCTACTCTGCAAATGGCACAACAGGTCAGGGAATGAAAGAGCACAGCTTTGTGCTGGTGTCAGCTACTAAGCTCTGATGTCACTCAGGGGTACCTGGTAGTAACTTGGAGAGAATTTGGCATGCAGCTGAGCATGGGTAAAGAGACCACCTGTAACGCATCCCTTTTCCAAGTGAGACAAGGGCTCCCTAGAGGGAATTGTGCCCTTGCTCTGTGCTCTGTTTCAGCACCTCCATTCCCTGGGGCGCCTGGCCCCTGGCTTCGCAGACCCCTTTTCAGTCTGGAGTTATCAGATGCAGAGGACGCATTCCCTCGCCGCGCAGGGCCACTGGAGGTTCCAGCGGACAGCCATGTGTTTGTGCAGGTGCGGGCGCCTTAAAACAACAGGGGTGGGTGGGGAGAGGGATACACGGGGACTGGTCGACCTTGATGGCGCCTTGATCCCTCAGGCGGCCCTGGCCCGTCCTTCACCAAGATGGGGCCTAGCCCTGCACCGATGCTCAGTAACGCCTTCTTCACGCCCGGCCCTGGGGCCTGCCCTGGTGCTTCTACGTGGGGGCTGCCCCGCCGACGACTCTGTCAACTTCTCACCACCTCCACGCCCGGATGCTGCTAGCGTCGCACGCTTCAGCTTCCGCCTGCGCCCGGTATTCAATGCCTCAGTACAGTTCTTGCACTGCCAGATAAGCCGTTGCCGCCGCCGCAGTCACCGCCGCCGAGCTGTCCACCAGACACCAGTGCCTTTGACCCCACCAGCACCGTTGCGGGTGCGCTAGTGGAAACAGTAATCTCGGCATCTTCGGAATATTCTCTAGCTAGGCGAAAGCGTTTCTGGCAGCTGAGGGACCTTAGGAGGCAAAGTGCTTTATGGTCTGAGCCCCTCTCAAGATGGGTACTGGGCCTAGAGATATCCCTCATGGGGCTCTGCAGAAGGAGTCCCAGTAGACTAGAAATGTACAGCCTTCTGCTCTAGGATCCTTGGGTGGGATCTGGAGTCCTTTTAGGGCTAGAGGGCTGGATTCAAGAAAACACTGATATGTCTAAACTTCTGCACATTTGATTTGCGGTCCTCGCTTGAGACCTAGAGGCTGACATATGGGGTGTTCTAGGGCTGAAACCGTTTTTATGTTTAGGGGTTCCGCCCAGGGGTTCTGTGGGAAAGCTGGAAGCGTAAGCCTATTTATGAACCTTGGCAGACCAGACACAGAGTCACCAAGACACTGAAGTCTGGTTTCTTCCTTCACGACCCAGTGTCTGCCTCAGGATGAGGCCTGTGCTGGCAGCAGCTTGAGCCTTGGTACTGACAGCCCCCACCTGCACATGCTGACACAGCCCATCGTGGTCACAGTACCTCGTCCACCCCCTAGTAAGCTCGCAAGTGGCCCTGGAACCGGGATGGGAAGGATAGATTGGTCCAAGACCAAGTCTCAGCCTTGTACGTATCCCCATAGGGCCAGCCAAGAGTCTCCCAGGCAGAGCGGTACGCCCAGAGCCGCCCGCTCCAGCCGCTGCAGCACTGGAGCCTGCACCAGTGGTGGCATTGGTGTTGGCGGCCTTCGTGCTGGGTGCTGCACTGGCCGCTGGGCTTGGGCTCGTCTGCGCGCACTCAGGTACCGACTTCTGCTCTGCCAGAACCCCACACCTATTTCCACACGTCCAGACAGTCTAGTCTACCTGCCCCATCCCCACCCCCTTGCACCCTTACCCCTGAACCTGCCTCCAGGATCTGGCTCTTAGGGCTGGTATATTTGCAGAAGCTCCCGCCAGGGGGCGCGCCTAACCTGGCGCAGGTCACAGGCAACTCCTAGCTAGCTTCTTCTTTCAGCACCCCCACCCCCAGGCCAGCCTCCTAGAGCTTCGCTCAGCGGCCCTCAACTCCAGAGGCCCTAGTAGGCAGGTAAGTACTGGGTGTGAAGGTCTGAAGCAAGAGCTAGAAGAGGGACGTGGTGTAAGGATCGGATCGTTCACGGGTTACCTCAGGGGACTCCAAGTATTTTGTACATTCATTTAATCTTCTTCTGAACAACATTCAGATGGATACTTTTATAATGTCAAAGGTGGAGGTGGACATTGAATTTGGGAGATGGGGTCACCGGCAGAGAAGAAAGGGGTCCTTAAACTTGAACAGATAAGTAAGAGGGATTTATACAGTTCCTAGTCTCACACACACCAGTACATAGATTGGTGGAGGAGGCCAAGGCTTGTCAGGGAAATGTGACCTAAACAGTCCTTTCCCCCTCTGAGCCTCTGTCACCCCCTCTCTAGAGATGGCACAACCCAGTGAGTGATCTCCTGAGATTCATCCAGCCATGATTTCAGTACCCTTTGGAAGGACTCCCGCATGTCTCCCCTCCCTCCCTCCCTCCCTCCCTCCCTCCCTCCCCCCCTCCCTCCCTCCCTCCCTCCCTCCTTGCCATCACTTCCCCGTTCAAAATAAATTGGTGACCTGCTAACTTCTGACCTGCTAACTTCTGATGGAGTCAGTGTGTGCTCCCAAACAAGGGTGGGGGTGGGGGTGCAAGGAGGAAAGGCTCCAGGCTGTGCCTTGGGACCAGATGTGGGCAGATTTGTGGCTGAGAAAGACTCGGAATGGAGGGGTGAGACTCCAACCCCCATGAACACATATAGGCAGGGAGAGACACGGGCCATTTTCCTGAAACAGAAAATGACACACAACCTGGCTGGCTTAAGCTTAAATTGAGTCTTGCTTTCTTCCTCCCCTGCAGTACCAGCTCACCTGCTCCTTCGCTCTCCCCCAGGCTGGACCCTCTTTGCTCTTTACTCCCATCCCTTTTCATTCAGGTCTCTCTGTCCCTCTTGAATCCCACCTACGCAAACTCTCTCCTCATCTCTGCATGAGCAAATGTAAAGGCCGTTCTGGTTGTCAACTTGACTACGTCTGGAATCAACTACAATCCCGAATTGGAGGGCTCACCTGTGGTCCAGATCTTGAGGCTGGGAGACGCAAGTTTCTGGATCTTAGCATGGAGATCTTGAGGCATAGTGGCCATGAAAAGCTTAGGTTCAGGCAAGGTAGTACACGCCTTTAATCACAGGAGACTGAGGCAAGGAGATCTCTGAGTTCAGGGTCAGCCTGGGACAAAACAAGTCCCAGATCTAGTAGGGTACACAACTTTCTGCTGGAGGCCTACATAAGGACATTGGAAGAAGGAAGATTCACTCTTCTTTGCCTGCTTGCACTTACTTGCCAGCACATCTGTTGGAGCCTGCTTCTACAGAAGACCAGCTGAAACAACTAGCCTTGTGGGGAGTAACTACTAGATTCTTGGACTTCCTATTCACAGCTGCCCATTGTTGGGTTAGTTGGACTATAGACTGTAAGTCATCACAGTAAGTTCCCTCAATATAGAGACATTCCTTAAGTTCTGTGACTCTAGAGAATCCTGACTAACACAGCAATAAAGGAACTTCCAGTCTTAATCTACCAATAAGGAAACCAAGGCTTGGCAATTCTAAATCTAAATCATCTTCTCCAAAGTCTCTAGGGCTGTCCACCCACATAACACAGACTTATTTTTTCTTTCAAGCCAGGCTTTCACTGTAGTCCAGGCTAGCCTGTAAACTCAGTGATCTTCCTGTCTCAGCCTCCCAAATACTGGAAATAGTGGTTACCACTCCTGGCAAGCCGGGTTGACTTGTTTCGATTTATGTATGTGTTTTGCCTCTATGTATGTATGTATGTATGTATGTATGTACATACATCATAGGGATGCCTGGTGCCTAAGGAGGTTAAAAGGGCCCTTGGAACTGCAGTTGGTTGTGAGCCACCATGTCTGTGTTAGGAATCAAATGTGTTGTCTGCAAGAACTGTAAATGAGCGAAGTGTGGAAGAGCATAACTTTAAACCGAGCATTCAGAAGGACCTCTGTGAGTTTGAGGCCAGCTTGGTCTACATATCGAGTTCCAAGCCAGCCAAGGTTACATAGAGAGACACTGCCTCACAAACGACAAGCCCAGGATTTGAGGGCAACTGCCCACTTCTCTATGAAAAGCAAAGCACACAGTATGGGTTTCATGACATAGTTCGGAAATAGAAGGTCTAAAAGTTTTTTTTTGCTGCAGCTCATGAGTGACATAAAACGCAGATAAAACTTGGTCCCTCTGCCCGCCTCAGTCTCTGTAGCAACATCCCTCAGCTGACAACCGCGAGCCACGCCCCCATCCGTTCAATCTTCCGCGTAGTGCTCTTTCAGACCGCCTCAGCCTCCGTAGGAAAGAGCCCCGCCTGCCAGGAAAGAGCTCTGTAGAGTTCCGGCATGAAGCCACCGCAGAGACGGCGGAAGGTCCCAGCACGCTACATAGGTGAAGCTACCGGTCCCACAGCTTGGAGCCCCCGCGAGATGCGGCATCTACTGAGACTACTTCAGGCTCGGCGGGACCAGCCGGAGCCAGACGCCGCGGAGCTCGCCAAGGAGCTGCGAGGCCGGAGCGAGGCCGAGGTGGTGTCCCGTGCTGGGGGCGGGGCCAGGGAGCGTGAGGGCGGAGCTAAGGTGCAGCAGGCCGAGTGGGTGGAGCTCCGGAGCTGTGGGCGGTCCCGGATCTCAGGGGCGCGCGGGATGTGCGTGCAAGATGGAGTCTAGGGCGGGGATGTGGGTGGGATTTGAGGCGGGGTTATGGAGATGACTGACTAGGGGCGGAGTGACAATGAAGTTTCGAGTGAGGCTCTGGTGAAGCTGCGGCGCAGGGGGTGGGGTGGGGGGAACTTGGGGGCCGGGCTGCAGGTCTGTATGTGAGGGAAGCATATATAGGAGGTGGAGCATGAAGAGGTGGTATGTGAGTGGGAAAGCCTGGGGGTAGGGCTTGACAACTGAGTGGAGTGAGTCTGTGGGTAAGGCTGTGGAGAGTTGTGAGGCTGTAGAGTGTGGACGGGGAAACATCGGCTGAGCATAGCGGAATGGAGGTGAGTGGAAGTGAGGATGGGGATGGATTAAGGCAGAGTCGGTACCCAGGTGTGATGGCAAACACCTTTAACCCCAGCACCTGGGATCTTTTCATTGGTGGACCTCTTTGAGTTCAAGGCTAGCCTGGTCTATGTAGTTCCAGGACAGCAAGTGCTATATAGAGAGACCTTGTCTCTCAAAAATTAATCATCATCATCAACAACAACAACAAAAGTGAATTTGGGAGCCGGGCAGTGGTGGCGCACGCCTTTAATCCCAGCACTGGGGAGCCAGAGGCAAGCGGATTTTTGAATTGGAGGCCAGCCTGGTCTACAGAGTGAGTTCCAGGACAGCCAGGGCTACACAGAGAAACCCTGTCTCGAAAAACAAACAAACAAACAAACAAACAAACAAAAAGTGAATTTGAGTGAAACCAAAGTGAGTGTGAAGTGAAAGTCTAGGAAATGAGGTGGAGTGGAAGTGAATAGGTTAGTTCTCATTATAAGAGCAAACTGTGGCCCTAGGAAGGAGCAAGAATAGGCCTTGTTCTTACATCTTCATTAGGTAGCTGGTCACACACTGGGGCCTTGGCTCAAGTCCCAGCAGTTCTGGGAATGCATAACACTGGGCTAGTCCAGGATAGGGAGCAGAAGCAGTGCCTGGAAACAGCAAGGCAGTAGACTCTGCTCTTGCCTCTATTTCTGAGCTCATAGAAAGCCTGTCTTCCTTCCCAGATCCGCCGCTTTATCCAGCAGCTCAAAGGCCGGGTGGTTCGAGAGGCCATTCAGAAGGTTCAACCACGTGGCAGACAGGGTCCAAGGCGTCAAGAAACACAGCTCCCAGCCCCCATAGAGGTAAGGCAGGAGGGCAAGGTGAGGGGTGCCCAAGGCTGCCCCTTAAGGAGGGAGGATAACCTGGTCAGAGGAATGCAAGGAAGGGCAAAACTTGGGAGACCCCTGGGGGCTTGTCTCTAGACTGACCATGTACCAACTGGCTTCACCCAGGTATGGATGGATCTTGCTGAGAAACTAACAGGCCCACTGGAGGAAGCCCTGACTGCAGCTTTCTCCCAGGTAAATCCACTCCCTTGGCAGGTCCCCCAGGGGTAGAGAGCCTCTGTGTTTAGTCAGGCAGTGATGTTGTATATAATCTCCAAATTTGAAGGAGTAGAGAATTGTCAGGCCCCATCTAACACTACCCAAAAAGAAAAGAAAGAATGAAATGTAGATCTGGATCCTGGGCCCTGGTGCAAAGTCAGTAACTCCAGCCAGGCACTGACACTTGAGCAATAGTGTCTATGGCCATCTCTTGTGTGGGTCACCTTCAGAAGAGAGGAGGATTTGATGAGTGTGCAGAGGTGGAGGGCTCATTCTAGGCCTAGCAATAGAAGATGAAAGACTTCCTCCTTTCCTTTCCTGATGGCTCTTCCCTGTTAGGTGCTCACCATTGCTGCTGCAGAACCTCTCAGCCTCCTGCACTCTAAGCCAGGAAAGCCAACAAAGGCCTGTGGAAAGGCACTGGTGTTCTTGAACACCCAAGATGGACAGAAGGATCCTACCCCTGAAGGTTCTGGGCCTGTCCCTATGACTGCTGCTGACCCCACTCGGGAGGCCTCTGTCCCTGACCCTAAGGCCTCTGGTATCAACCCTGAGACCTCTGGCCTTACCTCAGAGGTCACTGTCCCTGACCCTGATGCCCCAACCAAGTCCCTGGCTGGATCCTCCACAGAGAGAGACTTTGCTGTGGACTTTGAGAAGATCTACAAATACCTCTCCTTCTCCTCCCGGGGTGGCCGTGGCCCTGAGCTCTCAGCAGCTGGTAAGAACTACTAGAGAGGAGAGGGGCTATACTGTGTGTGTGTGTGGGGGGGGGGGAGTAGGATTGTTAAAACATTGTCCTCTCTCATTCTTTCCCTTTCCTTCTATCAGAGTCAGCTGTGGTCCTTAACCTGCTCATGTCACTTCCAGAGGAACTGTCCCACCTGCCTTGCACAGCCCTGGTGGAACATATGACCAAAACATATGATCAACTGATGGCTCCCCAGACTTCTCTCCCTGGAGAGACGAGCCACAGGCCTGGGACTGAAGATGGAGGGACTGGCTCCACGGGGCCAGAGGAGCCTGACCAAGCCAGTCCTCAGGCTTCTGAGCCCACAGAACCCAGGCTAGCCTGGAAAGCTGTTGGGATCTGTCCACTGAACCCATTCCTGGTACCCCTAGACCTCTTGAGCCGGGTCCCCACCCCTACGAGGTGAAAGATACAGCAGATGAGATATTCTGATTTTGGTCCAGAACATCCATCAAGCATCACTGGTACTGGTGGTCAGGAACATGATTGTGGATGTCCTGACACAGTGTCCAGCCATAAGCTAATCCTTCTGATGCTGCATACACCAGCAGCCTCAGAAAGTGAAGCACGGTTGTATCGAATGGGGATTTAAGACTCACAAAGGCAGAATTCCCGGACTGGTAGATTGGGGCAAGTGTCCCTAGCCCCACTGTGCCTTGTTCTCTGCTGTAATAGTACCACATCATCATCCCTCTGTGTGTGGTGCTTGCATTTAGATTCCCCTCAGCACACCCTCCCCCACCTCAACTGACCACTATAAGGTTCTCTTCACCTTTTCCTGGGATGTCCTGTAACCCTGAATAAAGCTATCATCTAACTAGCTGTGATTTTCCCTATGACATAAAGATGAGAGCGGGGGCTCCCAAATGGCACAGTTTGGGAGCTGGAGTTTGGAATGCCAGGGAAGACAGTGTTGTCCCTGGCAAAAGCTGGTGCCTGGGCTGGTGAGATAGATGCAAGGGTAAAGTACTTGGTACAAAGCCTGGCATCTGAGATTAATTCCTTGAAATCATGTAAAGGTAAAGAGAAAACAATTCCTGAAAACTGTTTGACCAAACACATGGTATATAAACATGCATGTACACCCACATCATTACTCACAAGCTTATAATAATTTAAAAAGCCGTTTTCTAGAGTGAGCTTAATTTGGCAGAAGGAGCTCCTTGGTGACCATGTGGATGGTTCTTTGACAAATACAGGTGGAAGAGAAAAGCTGGGCTGGTCTTGTCGAGGGACAGGTGTTAGGGGCAAGTTTTCAGATGACTGAAGCCAGCAGTGTAGCCACGTGATGGAAGGAGCAAAGCCCTGGTTCCAAGGAGAGGATTCCCCAGGGGGACTAGCAGAGGACTGGAGGAAGAAGGGAGAATTTCTGGAAATGGTCTTGGAGCATTAACTACCCCTAGAAATGAAGGGAAGAGGAAGGCAGAACTGGGGGAGTTTTAGGATGGTATGGGTTACAGCTGCAGCAAGTGGCTGGACTTACAGTTGAACCCCAAGACCACTCACCCCTTATGGTGTAGGCCTTCCCACCTGCTCTATGGGTATGGAGTACTGCACCGGCCTGGAGCTAGGTCTCTGGGGAAACAGGTGCCCTCCCGCCAGAGCGCCCTCCCCCAGCCTAACAAGTTGAGAGTAAAATTTCTGTTCCCTGAGCTGTGCCTTCGCATGGCTTTCCTTTTATAGAAAAGCTCAATTCTCCCCCCACACATTGCACACGGCTCCCTGAGGATCTCAACACATCTCCCAGGCAGATCATGGAGCCAAGCCAACCCACTCCCTAGTCACAGCCCCACAAAGCCAAACCCACAGCTTCTGAGACACACTTGATGGGGACAAGAGGGAGTTTGGGGGCTGTAGGTATGGTTTTTGGAAAATAACCTCTAGGCTAACTCCTCATAGTCCCCTATGACTCCCTGGGTCAAGAGAAAAAGAAGAGAGTGTATGTGTGGGGTTGCTATATCGTGAGCTACAGGGATGGAGGTGGTTGCTAGCCCCCCACCTCCAAAGCTACTGAAGGGTTGTGTATGAAATTGAGTGTTTGCAGGATTAGGCAGCAGTTAAAAGACAACAGCAGATTTGGGTTCTAATTCCAGATCAATGGCTTGGGGCAAGTCATTTTAGCAGATAGGACTTCTAGTCTCCTGGCTTGTAGAATAGAGGATCCTAACAGGAGCTTGGCTCCTTGGCTGTCTGTCACAAACTCTCAGAAGCAAACAGACTAAGAACAGGACTGGCTAACTCAGCAATCTGCTTTACATGCAGTAAACACTCAATAATAGCTTTTATTATCTCCACCGTTCAGAGGCAGGGAGGTGTGAACGGCAAGGGAAGGGCATGGCGACAAGGGGGAGATGGGAGACGTGGTGCAAAGGAAAGGCACTCTAACCTGTGCTAGGGCTGGGGCTGGGAAGGGGATGAGCCTGCTTGTACTCCTGCACATAAAGTGCCAGACATTATCAACATAAGCAGCTGCCATGGTGGGGTTTCAGGGTCTGTCTCTTGGGCAGGCTGTACCGTGCATTCTAGGTAAGCAGCGTCCAATGTCAGTACAAGAGAGCCTGCCTGCCAGGGCCAGAACTCATGGAATGCACTGAAATTCGTGATAACCATAACGGGGAAAGAAGTAAGAGATAAGGAGACTGCATTCCGAGGAAAGGATAGAACATGCCTGGTTGTTGGGGAAGGCTGAGGTTGGAACGGGGTCCTTCGCTCACTAGGTACTCAGTGTTGAGAGATCAGCAGCGAGGGTGAGTGAGTAGAGAGAAGGGGACAGGGCAGATAAAGGCACCAGGTGGGGTTCTGGACTGGCCAGGAAGGAAGATGGGTGGCTAAGGTGGGTAAGGACTGGACTTCTCCAAACGCCCTCAACTCTGAGCTAGGGCATCTAGGCATAACGTAGAGCGCAGTCCAGGCTGGTGGCACCCCTCCACGGGGCTGACCCTTGCAGGAATCTTCCTAAGGACCTGCCCAGGACTGGTTCCCCATCACACCAACGCATAGTCGAACTGCCCACGTTCGAGCGCCTCCTTGTGGTCGGTCCAGGACGAGGCGGGCATGCGGCTGTAGGGGTCTAGCAGTATGCGTACACAGCGCACCATCAACAGAACCAACACCACGAGCAGGCAGAGCACGAAGGCGAACACCGTGCGTTGCTCGATGTCCAGGCCCGCGCCCACCGGGGGCCCCGTCGATGGCGGCAGCGGCTCCGGTGATAGTGTCCACGCCGCACTCATAGCTCACATCGTCGCGCTCTGCGGAGAGAGGGGTACCCACCCCGGGGTCCTTGGGAATGAGGCTATGCCCTTCCTGCACCTCCATCCACCCCTTCTGAAGTCGCCCCTTTGATGTATCCCACAGTATCATCCCTGTCCGTACTGTCGTCTCCGGGCTACGCCCATGCCCCGCCTGTGCGCTCCGCCGCCACAGCCACGCGGGGACTCAACTCCAGCGGTGCGCGCAGGTGGGGTCGCTGAGAGCCGGGACAGGTCAGCTTAGATCTGCCCAGCTCGCGCACAACAGGTGCGAACGCGCTGGGACAGAGATCAGAGCTGCACTGTTTGAACTGGTCCCCGCCCCGCTCCCTTTGTTCTCCAAGGCCCAAGACCCCCCTCCCCCACTGTAGCCACCTCCCGGGCTACAGCGCGCCCCCCTCACCCTTGGTCCTAGACGGGGACCGGCCGCCCTGCAGCCCCTCTCTTTCTTTCTCTCAGGACTCGTACGCTGCTTTGCTCTGGTCTTCCCCGGGTGGCGGCGGTAGTGGCAGAGGCTGTGGCAGCCCCAGCTCAGCCCACCCCACCCGCCCCTGGAGCTGTGGAGACCGAGGAAGGAGAGCCGCGCGCCAGCCGGGCCGCCGCGGCTGTTCCCATGACGACGGGGGCGGGGCTGCGAGGGGGTGGCGGCTGTGTTAGGAGCTGTGCCTGGGCTTGTGACCCCGCCCCAGACTGCCTATCAGGAGACTGGAGCTTCCCATCACTGTGCCAGCCCAGACAGCCCCAGCTTCCAGCTCTTAGAGCACCCAGGACCTCGCCAGGACATGGGCAGTTACTAGCCTCTACCACGGAAGCTTCACCCTGATCTCAGTGTCTGTATCCCTATTCTTCCAGGCCAACCCTTTACTCTAGCCTGTTTTAAGAGGACCCCGATGGCCCCAAACATCGCCTATTAATGTTAAGCTGCCAGTCTCAGGGAACCCTCAATTCAACAGAGACCCCTGACAGGTGGGATGTTTATTTTTCCCACAAAAGGGCAGGGTCTTGGCCTGAGAAAGCAGCACTCTGTCTGGCTATAATCCTTCACTGATTTAGAAGGTCTATGACAGGCACTCAGTGCCAGCCTTCCCAGCAGAGATGTACACATCAGACCGTTCACACCGCTCGTCTGCGCTTTGGTGTTTTATTATGTCCGATCTTAGGCTTATGTACAGGAAGTAAGAGCACTGATTTAAAAACAAAAACAAAAAAGGCCCTAAAGTGGGTTGGCAGGCAAAGCCAGTGGACTACTTGGAACAGGAGGCCAGACCTCACCCTATAGCAGTCCCTGGGCTGGGGCCTTCCACTGACACTGTCAGTAACCCTGTGACACTCAGGAACATCCCCCTCCTGCTAGACATCCCAAGCTCTTTCCTTGACCAGCTGTTTTTCACAGCTGTCCTGAAGAACTTGGGGCAGAAGCCAGTTCACAGCTGTATCAGATGTGCCAAAGTGTCTCTGTGTGTCTGTCCCATGATAGTCTAGCCTGGAGCTGCCTAGACTTCACTTCATTGCTGGCCTCAGAGGATCTGCTCTGTGCTGGAGGCTGAGATGTCCAGAAGGCGCCAGGCAGCATAAGGGTTGAGCTCCTCCTGGTCTCTGCAGAGTGCCCACACATACATCATTCGCAGTACCTTGTCCTGTGGAGACCCAGCAGAGTAAGGGGCCAGGCTTGGTGGGTATACAGAAGGGCTACTGAGGGAGTCAGGGAAGGCTCTAGGAGGGGCCACAGGAATGGGTGTTCAGGGCTGCTGGCTCTGGTCGCTGGTCAGGTGAAATGGTGCTCTGACTTCAAAAAGGTCTCAACTTGTAGTTGTGGTACTTCTCTTCAACCCCAGAGCCTGCCTGGCTCTGTGCTGGGGAGGCATGCACAGGGCCCTGTATGTGAAAAGCTGTCCCCAACCTCCGTTCCCTCGATTGCTACTCACCGGGTCACCGTGATACACCTCGCCTTTGGTGTTCTTGATCACCATCACCAACTGGGCCTGAAAGGTAACGATCAGCACTGGGCCCTGCTCCATCATCTTGCCCAAGGCCAGCTGCAGGGAACACAGAAGTACGGGCCTCAGAATTGTATACCTCCACCCTGCACTCAAAGCCCTGGAGATGAAAAGCCCTAAAGTTGGCACTCTGTAGGAAAAACGTCTGTCACTCTGCCCTGCTAAAGGTATGGTACAACCCTCCCTACTATGGAGGAGTGAGTTTTTCCAATGGGCTCCTTCTCATGAACAACTCCAGGCCTTCAACTGTGTGATTTCTCTGTTCCCAGACTGGGTCCATGCAGGTTCATGAAGGGCAAGCGGTGAAGGAAGGCAGGAAGTTGGCTCCACTTTGCCTGCAGCTCCCTCAAGGTAAGAAGTCCTGGTGACTGAAGCTGAGCTGCCTGTTAGGGACCCATGCTGCAGAGGCAGGAGCACCACTGCCAATGGATCTCAAGGGCACTGGAGGGTTCGGCAATGCTCACCACCTGCTCAGCAACACGAGTGCTCCTGCATGCAGGATGAGCGGCGCCCTAACAAACACACTTGAAAGTATCATCAAAACTCATAAAATACCAAATGTAATAAGCATCCTAGCAAATATGTCGGCCTACACATAAGCAAAGCTATCTAATACAAAGCCTATTTTTATTTTGATACATCTCAGGTAACATAGGGTGGGCTTGAACTAACTTATGAATGGCCCTAAATTCCACTGCCTCGGCCTTCAATGCTGGGATTATAGGCATGAGCTACCACACTCACTAACAAAGCCTATTTTATAATAAAGTTATTTAGCTCAGATTGCCCTTGAACTTTTGGGATCCTCCTGCCTCAACTTCCAGAGTGCTTGAATTCTAGGTATGTGTCTCCATGCCTGGCTCACCGCATATAATTTTGTTCTTTTTATTTTTCATTTTTTGTATGAATACCAGATGTAGACAAATACAGACCAGCCTTCCCCGCAAAACCAAGCAAACATCAACCAATGACTTAAGTCACATCGTTTGGGAGGAAATCACTTACACTTCAACCACAGAACTATGGAAAGCTTTGGGTGGCAGGTTAGTACAGTTTTGTTTGTTACTGGACTAGGAGTTCACCCTTAGCCTTACAAATGCTAAGCTAGGACTCTTACCACTGCCTTAAATCCCCAGGCCACTTCTTTTTTTGAAACTATGCCACAAAGTTACCCAGATTAGCCTGGAACTCACTCCGTAGCCCAAGCAGACCTTAAATGCACAATCTTCCTGCCTTGAGTAGTGGGAATCAGCAGGCCTGGCTTCATTTCATAGCCTATGTCAGCTGGTGTTTCACTCTGATTAGCTGCTTCCTTGGGGGTGACTTACGTCCACATTGCTGATGTCCAGGACTCGGGAGTGGAACTGGAGGCCCAAAGCCTTGGCCTGCTGGATGGAGTGGGCCAGCTGGCTGTAGGTCTGCAATGAGAGGCAATATGCCCATACAGTCAGCCACTGAGAGGGGTTGGGTCACACCCAGAAGTATAGCTACATTTAAATGCCCTAGCACCTGGACCGGCAGAAGCCAAGAGCGCAAGTCTAAGCCCAGAAGGATGCCACTCTTCGCTGGCCAGACCTGTACACTTTTCATTATGGAAAGAGCCATACTTCCAAGCAGGAGCAGTATTAATCAGTGTAGTAGGTAATTCACAGCATCATCCAAAGTACACTCCCAGGGTAAGCCGGGGGACTCTTGGCTCGTCTCTGCTGCTCCCAGATTCACCTCCCCTAGAATCTTGGCCTGGAATCAGATGTCTTTTCTAGGATTTGTCCCAAACCTGTGGGCTGCCCTAGAACTCACTGCTTGAGTGGCCTCTCTCACAGAACACCCGAGGTGCTACCCTTCACTGCCCCAAGAGCTTGGGGGACATGAAGCCACATGGAGAGCAGTTTGAGTATGGAGGCAACTAAGACAGAAAATGGTGTGAAGGCATTTCTGGACTTTTTATGGGCATAACGGATATGCTGCAGAGGAGTGGGAGTAGCATGGGTTAGCAGTAGTGCTGGGCTTGGAAGATGGCTCAGTGGATTAAACACTTTCTGCACAAATATGATGACCTGAGTTCAAATCTCCAAAACCCAGCACGTCTGTAACCTCAGCATTCCTGCAGGGGACAGGAGAATCTCTGGAAGCTCTTGGCCATCGAGCCTGGCGTACACACAGTAGTGAACAGGATATCCTGTCTCACACAAGATAAGGGATGAGGATCAACACTTGAGATTGTCTTATGGCCTCCACACGGGCATTGTGGCAAAAACATACACAAAGCAGTGTCAACCCTCTATGGTAATACCTACCCTCCCCACTTTGGAAGAGTGAGTTTTTCCAATGGTGGGTCTCTGTTGTTTATTGCTATCGAGATAAGGGTTTCATGTAGCTTAAGCTAGCCGTGAACTCTATGTAGCAAAAGATGACTTGGGCTGGAGATCCAGAGTTCAATTCCCAGCAACCACATGGTGGCTCACAACCATCTATAAGAACATCTGGTGCCCTCTTCTGGCCTGCAGGCATACATGCAGGCAGAATGCTATATACATAATGAACACATCTTTTTAAAAAAAAAAAAAGAAAGAAAGAAAGAAAAAAAGATGACTCTGCTGCTTCTACTTCCCCAGTGCTCGGATGGTAAACAGTTGTCTCCACACCTGGTGTATGCAGTACTGGGCATCAAACTCATAGCTTCTGGCATGTGAGGTAAGCACTCTAAAAATAGTGTCATGCCCCACACCCATGCGTATCTTCAAGATAACATTCTAAAAACACCTCACTGGAAGCGAACTAGAATTTCAGCTGTGTTCTAGGGGTACCAGGCCACTCTTGATAGAAAAGATCAGCCACGACTTTGTGGTTCCAAAGGAAGAGAAAGAGAAGGTAGGGAGACAGGAGGAAGAGGAAGAGAGCTCTCCTAAATGCCCACTGGCTTAGTCACCAGTGCAGGGGAGTATTTAAAAAGAGAACCTGACAGATCTTCTCCTCTGCTTTTCCCCAAGTTGTTTGTGCGCTCGGTACAGAATAGGATGAGCCAAAAAAAGGCTCCAGATTGCTTCACACAAAGAAGCTGAAAGAAAAACAAAACAAAAACCCCACAACCCTGCTTGGAGAGACAGAGCCAGAAGCCAGTAGGGTGAGGTAAGGTGGCCTGAGCAGACCAGATGAGAGCAGGAGTTCCATGGGGACAGGGAGATTGCCAGGAAAGAGCAGACAGCATGTGCTCCCAGTGAAGATACTGGCTCCCCCACAGCCTGCTCTGACTGTGACCCGGAGATCTTTGAGCCCTGACTCTGGGAAGCAGCTAGGGCCTCCTTAGGACACAATGTCCTTCCTCAGCCGGGAAGTCTACCCACATTTCTGTCTTAATCTTTGTTACATTATCTTATTAGAGGGAGGACCTGCTGGGACATTGTGAATACTTCATATTTAAATGAACTCATAATCACCATGAGGCACCTGTCACTACCATGTATGGGCTCAGAAGAGCTAAGGGAAACTTCATACATTCAAGTGAGCTCTTCTATCACCTTCCTGAATAGGAAGCTCCCAACCTGCACATCCCAGGCCATCTTTCATGGGGTCCTGATCACTGCCACTTAAGCTGGGCAGAAAAAAGACAACAGACCACCCTGGAAATTTTATATTTGTGTCAAGAATCATTTCTGTGATTCACTTTAACCAAAATTAGTTTCTGGGTGCTGGGGAGATAGCACTTTCTGTGCAAGCATGAGAACTGACTAGAGTCTGGATCTCACGAACCCACACAAAAGATGGATAGGTGTGGAAGCTTTGTCTGTACATCTAGGGCCCAGTAGGTGGAAACAGGGAGCTCATAGGCAAGCTGGCTAGCTAGGACAGCTGAAACAACAAGCTCTGGGTTCAGCAACAATCCCTGCCTCCACTTAAGGTGGAGAGTAATTGTGATCAACCTTCACCAATCTTCAAGCCTCCAGATGCACGTGCCTACATACTCATGTAAATATGTATACACTCATACACCTTTACAGATACATATGCACCCCTTCCCCCACCCCCATTAGTTTGCAGGGCTGAAGATATAGTTTAATAGTAGAACCTTGCCTTCATGCATTTATTAAGCTCGATCTGTGGGCACCTGTGCATCACATGCAGAGGAAAGGACAGAAAGGTGGGCTGCTGGGCTCTGTGGAAACCAAGTATATCAGATGTGAAGACCCCTCTCCCACTGGACATGAGAGCCAGAGCCACCCAAGCTGTCTATCTATCTATCTATCTATCTATCTATCTATCTATCTATCTATCTATCTATCTATCTTTGCATTGCTAGGGATAGAACCCAAGACACCATATATGCTAGAAAAATGCCTGTCTCTAAGACATACTCTAGCCCTTCTGACAGTGTTTTGTTTCTGCTTTGCTTTGCTCTTTAGCTGGAGAGAAAAATGGTACTCACAGCTTCATAGCACCAGTCTTTGAGAATGTCAAGCTCCCCGGAAATCATGGCCTAAAGAGGGAGAAGGAAAACATAAGCACGAGAAGCTGAGTGAGCTTTTACAGCAGAATGCAACGGCCTTCCCTGGAGACCCTGGAGTCCTGTTCACCAGCCTGGGTCTGGGGAAGAGAAAGAGGCTAGGTTAGGTTGACAGGCAGCTGTGGGTGTCCTGAGTGGGAGTAGACCAGTCCCTTCACTTACGTTCAGACAGTTCTGGTCTTCTGAGTGCAAGACAAGGAAAGATATGGGGAGCAGGGGAGTCCTCACAGTGGAGGAGATGCCTTCCAAGCATACCTCCCTGAGGACCAGGCTTTGGACAGTGAGAAATCAGGCAGGCTACAATGAGGTAGAGGACATAGCCACACAAACCGAGGTAGTTGTGTTGAGGAGGGTGAGGGAGGTGCCCAGAGAGGAAGCAAGAAGCAGTTGTGGTGCAGTCCTACAGACGCTGCCTGGGTGACACCTGCTGTTCTTGGTGACAGCTCCCTTCCCACCTCCTTTCAGTCCTGACCAAAGAGTGAGAAGGCTGGGAAATTGGAACGAGAGGAGAGGATAAACCACACGGAGGTAAGTGGAAGGAGGAGGGCCTGGGGGTTGGGAGGTTTTCTCACGGTACTGTGAAGGGTGTAATAAAGGCCTGACCTGAGCAGGACTGCCCCAGATCCTGCCATGTTCTGAGTGCTTCAGACAGGTGGAGGCAGACAACCAGCCAATATAGGTAAGTGTGCTGCTCTGTGACTTGAACAAGATTCATTCTATTGGCTTACAAACCAAAGAGGCAAGAACAACTGTATACAAAATGCCAGGACTGCCAGAGACAGTGGCTCCAGACCTTCTTGGCTCTTACATGGCCAGGGTGCCCTGGGTCTGAATGAGAATGTACTAGTTGTCTCCTTCTCTCCTGAAAAGCTGGGGCTCCTGGGCTGTTCCCAGCAATCTCTGGAAATGGCTTCAGGAACACCTTACCAGGAGGCACAATATAGAACTTCAGGGACAAGAGCCATGACTGACCATAAAAACAGAGAGAAACCCAACCTGGAGTTATCATGCCCCATGGAGAAGGCAAGAAACCTCCACAGCCAGCACAGAGCATAGGAGAGGGCTAGTGCTCCCTTCTGAGAACCCTAACTGTCATGGTAGGACACAGGCCTCTGTAGCTGGGGAAGGTGTTAAGAGATATTGCTCCCAGGCTGAGCCCTGACTGCAGCTATACCACAGGCTAAGTATCTGCTCAGAAAACAGTCCCAGTAACTTTGCTCTGAGGTAGACTCATCCCTAGGGTACCACCCAGAATGAGGAGGAGGCCCCACCATGACATGTGGATAGCTCGCACCTCTAGGATGTTGGGGATAATGTCAGTTTCACACTGATGAAGAAAGCGGTCCTTGTCAAAGGTTGGGTCCACTTTCAGGATCTCCGTTAGCACCTCGGACATTTCTGTCTTTGAGAAAAGACCTCCTGCAGGGAGAGGAGCCCTCAGGTTAGGGCTTAGCTTCCAGACTTGGCTGCAGCTAGGGAACAAAGAATGGCTCTGAAGCCACGCTCACCCAGCATGTCAGTGACCTTGTCGGTTACGGCCCGGGATGCCCGGATGAAGACATTGTCACTCTCGTCATATTTCATCTTCATCTGAAAGAAACCTATGGATACACACAGGAGCTAGAGAAAGGGACCTTCCGATGAGATACCCTGACTCCAGTTCCAGAGAACTCTCTGCAAGACTCCTCTTCTTGACATGGGTCAGTTCTAGGCAAGCCATCTGTGGGCCTGAGTCTGCCTCCTCATTTCAGAATGTGGATTATCTATCAGACTACCTGTAAAAATGCAGAAACTCAGCTACAGCTTCTGAAAGGCTGTACAAAATTTGGGACGCTACCCCTGGTGGTTGTTGCCTCCACTACAAAGGAAACACAGGCCTCTAACAGTCTTCACAGGAGAAAGGATAAGGGTATGTAGGCAGTGGCTCTCCTGCTCAGCCCCCGGAGAAATCCTGTGGCTGGCTGAAAGTAAAGAGCAGTCCCAGAGTCTGCGCCAAGGCCGGCACCACCTCTGTGAATGCCAGGGCTCCTGACATCTTAACTATCCTCTGAGGGGTGACCATCTAGTGCCTTAGTGACAAGAGCTACAGTTAGCTGGGCAGGTAGATTTAAGGAGGTGTGTGACCCTGTCTGATCCCATCTTTCTTTCTATAAAGTGGGGTTCTGTCTAGTACCCGGCTGGGATCTGTTGCCACTGTCCGGCCTGAGACCCCGCAGGCTGGCCGTACTCACGGTTGAACACAATGTTGTTCTCTCTGAAGTCCTTCCACTGCTGGTACCACTTGGAGTCCTTGTGTAGCACAACCCCTAGCTCTTCCCTGTGGGAAAAGGCAGGCGGCGGCCGGAGTGGACTTCAGCCCACAGAGGTCACCCCAGGGCCCTGCACCCTCCTATGCGCACTGGGAGGCTGGCAGAGGATGGCTCCAGATCCAGGAGCCTCGGCTCCGGCTTTCTTTCCTCTCTTTTCCCTCACCCATCTCTCAACCCCCCAGTTCTCAGGAGGGAGCCAGGAACCCTGAGAGAGACAGACTTGCACAGGAACCTCCCAGGGGACCACTCAGGGCCTGTCTGGGACCTACTCATTAGGCTTCAACTCTTTGCTTTCTTTGAACTTTGCTCCAAACTCTGTCCTTTTCCGGAGCCGCTCAGGCCGGCGGTAGGGCCCCGTGTGTCCAAGTACGCTCTCGTCAATCTCCTTCTTCACTGACTCTACACCCTGCAGGGGAGAACCGGCCTGTGGTTGCTGAGAGCCACCATTGAGGAGGTCCCTGATCCTGCCTGGCCTGAGCCAGGCTCACTCACCTGGGAGATGGCTTTGAAGGCTGCTGTCTTGCCCAGCTTCTCCCCACCCTTGGACACTGATTCTGCTGACTGCTTGGCTGTTCTGGCGGCCTCTTCTACCCCCTCCTTGATCTTCCGGCCAAGGTCACTCTTACTGACTTCATCAAGACTCTACTGAGACAGAGACAGAGACAGAGGGGAGGATGTCACATAGGCCCATAGCACAGCCTTGAGAATAAGAATACTGCATTCTACCCCTAAAGTTCAGGATTCTCCCTAGAAAGGGCAAGAATAGAATGGGAATTCCCAGCCACGGGAAACACTTAGCGAAAGTGAGAGGATGTCCAACCCGGCTCGGAGTACTATCCCTCTAGGAGGAGCCTACACCTACCTGTACCCTGACTTAGGTTGGAGAGCCCCTCCCATTCTATTTTCAGCCCTTGTCAGGTCAGCCTCGGGCCTTACCTCCTTCACTGTCCCTGTCAACTCTCCAAGCTTCTTTTTTATTGCTTCACTGGTACGCACCGTTTCGGATTCGATGGTTTTCTAGGATCAGAGAATTTCCTCTTTTTATTTGGATACAGCAGAGAATTTGATCATCTAATCAAAGGTTCCCAGGAGTACTGGCTGCTTACACTCTGTGAAGACCTTCAACTCCATTGTTTTACATAGGGCTTTTTGCTCTGAAGAGACACCATAACCATGACAACTTTCTACATCTGAATCCTCAGGTATCAGGAAGGAAAATAACTACCATAATAGGCCTAGTTTGAGCATCTGAGACCTCAAAGCCCACCCACCATAGTGACATACTTCCTCAAACAACACCTCCTAATACTGTCATTGCCTATGGGCTAAGCATTCAAACGCGTGAGTCTATGGGGGCAATACCTATTCAAACCACCACACCCATGAATGTCTACTTGGGAGCTACCTCCAAACCCTAAGTCTTTCTCTGAGTGGAAAGAGATGGTTCTGCCAACCTCTACTCATCAATGCCATTTTATTTCCATAGTTCAAGCTTGGGTCCCTGGCTTGCTCTGTTCCCAGATAATTCATTCTTTACTGATGGGACGAGGGCATCTTTCATCAGGTCACACAGGAGTACCCTCCAAATAAATAGCTTGGAAATGCATAGAAAGAAAAGGCCTTCCTGGGGGAACTGGTGGGGATCAATAGAACCAAATGCAGAGGACCCAGCTAAGAGCACTGCACTGAGGCTCAGCTGCTCACTGGCAGACAGGACCACTGTGCCTCCTTACGGGGCCCTTGAATGCTATAAAGATGCCAAGACCAGTCCCAGTGGCCAGAACTTGGTGGCTATTCAAGAGATACCAGGGCGTAATTAGGTAGAGAGGTGGGTCAGTGCATAAAGTGCCTACTATGCAAGCATGAGAACCTTCCATCTCCAGAACTCACAAGAAATAAAAAAGTCGAGGCAGGTATTATTAGTCCAGTGTTGGAGAAGGGTGAGGAGGTGCCAGACAGCGGGACAGGCGGATCCTTAATGACCACTGATGGCCAGTTCAACAGAGTTCACTGAACTTCAGGTTCAGAGAAAGACCCTAACTGCCCCGCAAAATAAGGTAGCAACCAATCAGGAAAGACAGATACACTATCCACTGGCCTTCAAATGCATAAATGTGCACATGTACACATAAAATACACACAAAAGAGTAGCAAGCACTAAGTGACACCAGCATTATGGCCCATTTCATATTAGCATTATGGCTCTAAGCTGTCACATGATGGATCACATGATGCAGATGTCATTCTAGCATGTCTTGGAGTTCTCCCAAAAGTAATTACTTTGGTGACTATGCTGTGCTATCTACACAAGTGCTGAAGATGCCTTGCCAAACTAAATGACCACTCTTGGACTAGTTTAACTACAGTGCCACAGAGAACCCTGCAAGGCCCAGAGGCATAGGCAACCTGCTCCTGTTCTGATATCTCTGAATCAGTGCTATGATCTAGCTGCCTTCTCCCAGTGACTCTGGTCCAGGGAATAAAGATGAGACTGAGATACTCACGTATTTTCTTCTGGCTTCCTGGAGGGCATCCGACTCTTCTAGCTTCTTGGCCTCATCTCGGAACTTTTTTATACTTTCTTTCATCTCTTTGTTTTTGGCTAATTCTTGTTTGATGTTATCTAGCAAGCCTGACAAAAACCCTTTTCTGCTCCCAGAAGAGTAAGATTTGGTCTAGAAAGAATGTAAAATTGAAAAAAAAAAAAAGAAAGAAAGAACATTTAGAGGCTAGAAAGAAAGGCACACATGGTCTGGTTACCACTGAGTGCCCAATTTCTTCCCCTCTGTTGACAGTGGTGTTTAACAGTGAATAGACATCTTTTTTTATTACAACAGAATTTGAATTACAGGAACACCCATGATAAGTTACACTATAAGCCCTATGTGTTCACAGGTTCATATCTATTGATGTTATCAACCACAAGTCAAAAATAAAATCTTACATACCCATGCTCATTGCCACACTAGTCACAATATGCAAGACATGGAACCAAATTAGGTGTCCACCAACAGAGAGATGAACAGAGAACATGGAGTTGTTTTCAGCCACAAAGAATGAAGTTATGGCTAGATATGGTGGAATACACCTTTAATTACAGCACTTGGGAGGCAAACCAGGTGGATCTGAGTTCAAGGCCAGCTTGGTCTACAAAGTGAGTTCCAAGACAGTCAGAGTTATGTAAAGAAAAAAAAATTGTCTCGGGAAAAAAAATCAAGTTATGTGCTGTTCTGGAAAATATCACGTACAATTGGAAATAACCATATTAAGTCATATTAAGTAAATTAAAGTTAGACTCAGACAAATACTTTGTGCATTTGCTCAGTTGTGGGTGTGAGATTTTATAGCTACATCAAATAATGTGTATGTCTGTGTGTGTGTATGAGAGAGAGAGAGAGAGAAAGAGAGAAAGAGAGAGAGAGAGAGAGAGAGAGAAAGAGAGAGTGAGTGTGGGGGGACATACAGTCAAAGCTGGGGAAACAAAAGGGACTAGTGGGAGGGTCAAGAAAAGGAAGAGTATTGGGGGAGGAACATGCTAGAAGTCATTCATATACTTGCATGAAAACGGCCGTATATAACTGTACAGTAAAAAGAAACAAGCAAAGCTTCTGAGCCAGGTGGAGTGGCACATACTGTAACCCCAGCACTCAGAAGACTGAGTTCCATCTCTGGGACCTACACGGTGAAAGGAACAAACAGATTCCTGCAAGTTGTCCTCTGACCTCCATACATACACCGTGGCACAAACACGCTCTTCTCTAAATAATAATGTTTCATAAATAAGCTCACTCGGGAGGCAGAGGCAGGCGGATTTCTGAGTTTGAGGACAGCCTGGTCTACAGGGTGAGTTCCAGGACAGCCAGGACTACACAGAGAAACCCTGTCTCCAAACAAACAAACAAACAAAAGCTTAAGCAACAACATCGACGACAAGAGAGAGGCTGACACATGGAGATTTTGAGATTAAACCTGGTTTGGATCTCAGTAACGAGTCTGAGGCCAGCTTGGTCTACATCTCAGGTTCCAACATACATGGCAAGATCTTGTCTCAAAAACAAACCAAAATTAAACACATGGAAGTTTGTTTTTCTTTTTTTCTCAAGATTTGTTTTTATTATTTTAATCATGTGTACAGAGGGGTGGGTATGTGCACATGAATATATGTGGCTACAGAGCTCAAAGGTATCAGACGACCCTGGAACTGGGGTTAGAGGCAGTTGTAAAACTACCTGATGTGGGTGCTGGAGATTGAACTCAGGTCCTCAAAAAAGATCTCTCCAGCTCTGTTTTACTTTTATGATTCCCTAACATCACAATGTAGCAACTACTGACATAGTATTTACACTGTGTCAGGTGTTTCAAGTTGGAGTTACTTGTAACTGTTAACTTGAATCACCAGAAAAAGGAGTCTCAATTGAGAGACTGTCCAGATCAGACTGGCCTGGTGGGGGAATATCTTGATTAATAGTGAATGTGGGATGGTTCCCAGCCCACAGTGGGATAGAGTCATTGCCTGGGCAAGGAGGGGAAGCCCTGGGGTGTATAATAAGGCTGGGCTAGCATGAGCCTGGGGGAGGTAGTGAGCACTGTCCCTCTAGTTTCTTCTGTATTTCCTTGGCTGTGAGTGTATTTCCTGGTTGAAGGTAATACTGTGCACATACAACTAACCAACTGATATATGGCTATGTGAAAAGGCCACAGACTGCGTGAGATTCCAAAAATGGCAAAACTCAAAGACAGTAAAAATACTTATGGTTGTCAAAGGGTCTAAAAGAAGGAGGGATGAACAAGCAGAGCCCAGAGGATCACTTAGGACAGTGACTGTTTGGTAATGATGATTATATATAGTGCCATGTATAGTGGCTTGTATGTAAAGATCAGACGGAAGCTTGAGAAGTGGACTAGAGGGATCGAACTTAAGTCCTGAGGCTTGTATAGCAAGCACTTTTACCCACACATTCATTTCACTAGCCCCTGCTCTTACTATTTATGTGGAGGAGTTTGTTTTGAAATAGGGTCTGGGAGCTGGTCTTGAACTTGTTGTGTAGCAGAATTTCTGATGTTCCTGCCCCACTTTCCAAGTGTGAGAGATTCCAGATGTGTACCACCACGCCTAGTTAGTGAGATTGTTTTGTACTCTCTCTACAATAGGGACAAATCCTTATCTACTCGTTAGAACCTCACGGAATGTATAACACAGAAATTAACCTGCATGTAACCAGATTTCAGATCTCAACAGTGTGTCCACTCTGGTTCGATTGTAACAATGTCATCCACAATGACAAACAGGGACCTGTGAGCAGGAAAGGGGAGAAGGTGGCCAGGGAGACTCTATAGTTTTTGTTAAATTTTTATTAGTTAATTTTGTTTGTTCTTTGGGGGCAAGAGGGGAGGCATGTTGAGATAGGGTCTCATTGTGAAGCACTGGCTATGCTGGAACTCTCTACGTAGACCAGACCAGCTTAGAGCTCCACTGAGCCACATCCCCACCCCTTTTAATTTTCCTAAAAGCTAAAACTGCTCTAAAAGATAGTGTCTGTCAAAAGGAAGATACCAAAGCGAGGCACCAACTCACACTCACAAACATTCAAACACAGACCCACACGCATTCACACACCCACAAACTGTAGGTGGTACACACCTGAGAGTGCAGCACTTAGGAGATGGGGGCAAGAGGACCAGAGGCTCCTCAGCTACACAGCCACAGAGGCTGCCTTGACTTATATCAATTCTTATCTTTAAAATGAAGAGAAAGTCAATGCGAGCGAGTGGCCATGTATAGTTGGTGTGTGTTAGGCTTGTTACCTTGGCTGAAGGCAGACCTGCCTCCCTAGGTCTTAGCAGTCCACAAGGGAAAGCGTCAGGGAGGAAGGAATCAAGGGGAACATTCCCATTCCTAGATTGGATGAAGGACAGGATCAGGAGGAAGCTGAGGAGAGGCTCTGGCCAGTATGCATACTTGAGGACTCAGTCACTGACACACTTACAGAAGTGTGGTTGAAGAGTAGTGACCAAAACACAAGGAGACCCAAGGCATGATGAAGTGACTCTATTTCCATATTTAAATACCCGGGCTTAGTGAGACACTCACAGACAGAAGCCAGAGAGGGAGAATGCAATTCGATACAGGATGTCTTTTCTAGCCATCACAGCTAAGTGGATGTGTTACTCCATGAGGTAAAAGTGACTTGTTGCTGGCAAAAGAAAACAGGAGGCTGACCAAGCATATCCCAGGACATCCAGAAACAAGGTCTGCTGCTCTCTGTAAGTCTGAAGGCCCTAAACACACAACCCTCCCTGAAGTGATTGTGCTGGTGTGAGGTTTTTTCCAGGTCTCTGTTGGGTCTGCTTATTGGTATCCTGGGTCACTCACCAGTGTCAGCTCTCTTCCTGGCCGGCTTATCTGGCAGCTTGAACCATGGGGTAGGTTGTGGCTGAAGAGAAATTGGATTCCGTTGCCTAGGCACCTCTAATTGGTTAAGGAAAAGAGAAAGATCCATTCAGAAAAGAGGGTCACCATGAGTCATTTGCTGAACCTTAACTTCATATGCAATCTTTGTAAAATCCGAGAAGCCACTGTAATTAGGTAGAAAGAGAATAGGTTGCATCTGTACTTCCAGGACCTGATCCCACACCTGGAACTGGGGACAACATGGGTAGGTACCAGGAAACCACGAGAGCAGTATAAACGTAACAGTATGACCCAATCTTTATTGAAGCCTACTCCACTTTGCCTATCTCCAACTACAGATGAGAACTTTCAGAGACAAACCAGTAACTTTTTGGTGCAGGGAAAACTATGGAATAGCCCTGTAATGTCCTGGTCAAAGGTTCTAAATGCAGAATCCCTCTGGGCAAAAGACCAGGTCACCTCATGAGAAAGACCTTTTTTCATCTTACCAAATAATAAACTTGTAGTTGTGTGCAGCTGAGTCCAGCATGGGTACACTGAAATGGAATGACCTACCAGAAGCACTTTTCATTTTACGAATTTTTCTTCTCCACTTTTTCCTAGCTGTGTAATTAGTGGTAACATTCCAAACTCACACAGGTTCAGAAGTGAAGATGATCAGGTTGTATCATTTGTCACCCCACTGACTGTCAGGGTTAACTCAGATGATCTAGCTGGTTAGTCTCATTTTTAATCCTTCCTCCCTTACAGCTGCACGTGTGTTCTTCCCAAAGATGCACACTTAGTCAAAGAGGATGACCTTTCTTCGGTCAAGCATATACCTGCTCTTCCCAGGTAGATCCTCCAAACAAGCTCTCAAGGTCCAAATGCATACCAGTATGGCTATAGTTACTGAAATGTTGCTCTTGAGAGTATAAATAACTTGCTTTACATTTTCCTTCCTCCTAATTGGGCGGTAGAATACTGATCTGGGCTTTAGATCAGATCAGCAACTTACTAGCTCCGGGGGCTATGAGCAGATTGTTTAATCTTTCTGAGTTTCAGGTTCCTTAACCTAATGAGACTGGGTTAAACAATAGCAATATAAACTATATTAGAACTATATAGAACTATATTCTGCGTGTGTATAACAGGCCATTGAGCTAAGTCAAGAATTCTAGGTCTTATCCAGAGGAGGAATTATTTCCTGCATTTCCACTCTAATCATTAGGAGTGGCGATTTAGGAAACACTCTCCGCAGAGAACCTGACATTTAAACGCGAACTGTGAATGTCACTTTAAAGATCATCAAGCTGTTTTCTCAATGGGGCATCGTCTCCCCAGAAACCATGGTCTCCCTCGTGCACGTGGGAACAGATCCACAGGTGAAAGGTGACCAGTTCCCGGGCAGCTTCGCGCATTGCCGCTGGATGCGGGGAAGACGGGGTTGAGGGGGATCAGTTCCCGCCCTAAGGCCTTCCTGTTACTTTCCCAAACCTCGGCTGACCCAATGACCAAACCCTAACCCAGCCGTGGAACCCATAGAAAAAAACCACGAGAGACCAGGGACTGAAGATAAGGAGGTCTTAAAAGCCTTGCGTCCAGACCCCTTATTTCTGCCCTACCAGTCCCACGAGTCTGCTCACCCGCGGACAGCGGCACCAGCCGCCCCGCAGAGCTGCCGCCGCCATGTTGAAAGAGCCCGTGTGACCTTCCTGCGTCGCTCATCGATCGCGTCATCAGCTGCGACGGCCTAGAGCAGCACCAGCCTAGAAAACCCGGGGGTGGGGAGGCGGGAGAGGGGAAAAGAAACGCGATTGGTCTTCTGTGATGAGGTAGGGCCTGAAAATGGACAACCTTGGACAGGTCCAAGTCTTTTCTAGTTCAGGACACCAAGAACTCTGCGATCCAGTCTGGGAGGGGGCAGAGTTTAGGATAGGTAAGCCTCTGGTGAGGCTCAGGGAGGAGGGCATTTTTTGTGAGACCATCCGTGGTAGGGGGCCGAGGACTGGAGAGGCGGCTCCGCAGTTAAGAGCACTGGCTGCTCTGGCAGAGGATTCTGGTTCGTTCTCAGCACTCACATGGTGGCTCACAGCTGCCTGTAACTCCAGATTCAGGGGATCCGATGCCCTCTTTTGACCTCGAAGGGCACCAGGCATGCATGTGGACATACACGCTACAGAACTTCTACCTATACACATAAAATTAAGAAGACTACAGAAAGGCCTATTGGGGAGGGGTCAGTACAGAATACTGGGGATAGCTCACATCTCAATGGTGGGTTTCTTTTTTTGTTGTTGTTGTTTTTGTTTGTTTGACTGATTTTTTTGAAGGTCTCATGTAGTCCAACAAGCAAAAGACTCATACACATAAAATAAAAATTTATAAAAATGTGTATAGACTCTCCAGGTTGGCCTCCAATTTGTTATGTAGTTGAAGACCTTGAACTTTTGATCCTCCTGCCTCCACTTACCAAGTGTTACTGATCACTGTTGTGCACCACGATAGAAGGTTTATGCACACTGCAGGGGATGGAACATAGGACCTTGTGCATGCTAAACAAGCAGCCTAACCAATGAGTCACATCTCCACTCTGAGACAGGACAACGTTAGAGATAGGCATGTAGGTGGGTGAACTATGAAAATATATTTAGTTAGAAACTAACCAAGACTGGTTAACTCTAGATGATGTTGACAATGACAGACTGACAATGTCCTGACCAACCAGCAAGCAAGTTGCTCTAAGAGGAAGAAATTTCTAACCTCTTCTTATAAGTGATGTAGGAAGAAACCTGTTGGTTCTGGTCCAGAAAAGAAAAGGAAAATTAACACTGGCTGAGGGCTAGTCCTCCATTAGTTCAATGCAAATAGGCACATCTTGCTTTGAAGAAGCACAGGTCTTTGTTATTTTGGCACTTCCATGCTATTTTTGGGTTTAGAAAATATGGCCAACAAGCAAAAGTACTGTAAAGTGACCATGCTATTTGTGGTTGTGGATATGAGGGAGACTATCCCATGGAGGAATGCCCCTGTCCTATGGAAGCTATAAAAAAGCATGCACTTAGGAAATTTCATCCTTTAAAAGAGGCAGCTTTCACTTCAGAAGATTAGAGATAGGACCAGCGACTATCTTACTATGAGATTATATCTCTAGAAGATAGTCAGTTCCTAAGATGCTAAGCCTTAAACATTTGAGACAGCAACAGTCTTGTGTATTATATTATTCTTAAAGACACTAAGAACACAAACATGTTTGAAAACATAAAACAAAGAGACAAAAAAACAAAAACAAAAAAACATGTTGGAGACACAGCATAGTGACAGAGTGCACTCCTGGATGACACAAGGGACTGGCTGGAATGTATAGGCCTAGAATCCACCAGAGAAACAAGAGGGCCTGGGCTCCATTCTTAATGACATCACACATACATACATACATACATACATACATACATACATACATACACACACACACAATTTAGTATCTTGTAGGACACAATCATTTGGTTTCATTTGTTAACCAGTCCCACAGAAGCTCCTGCACCTTTCCCTCCCCAAAGGCAGGGTCTTATGTAGCCTTTGTATATAAATCTCAAACTTCTAATTCTTATATTTCAGTCTGGCCAGTGCTGGGGTTTCTACACCACATTCAGTTTGTATAGTATTTCTAAATGTGAATTATCAAAAATCAAACTCTTTTTAAAAAAACACTTTTATTTGATGTGTATGGGTGTTTCGCCTGCTTGTTTGTATGTGCACCACATGCATGAAGTGCCTGTGGAGGCTAGAAAAGGGTATTGATCTTCTGAGATTGGAGTTTCTGACCCTTGTAAATGTCATTGTGGGTGCTGGAAATCTACCGAGGGTTCTCTGGAAGAACAGCTGAGCTATCTCTCCAGTCTGATGGTACGCTTCATAATTATTTCTTAATCCATATATTCTTTCTTCTTTCTTTCTTCCTTTTTTTCCTTCTTCCTTCCTTTCTTTCTCTCGTGCGTGCGTGCGTGCGTATGTATGTATGTATGTATGTATGTATGCATGTAGGCCAGAGAACAGCTTCTGAGAATCAGGTATGTATGTTTGAATGTATGTATGTATGTATGTATGTATGTATGTATGTATACCAGAGAACAGCTTCTGAGAATCGGGTATGATGTATGTATGTATGTATGTATGTATGTATGTAAGTATGTATGTATGTATGTATGCATGCATGTAGGCCAGAGAACAGCTTCTGAGAATCAGGTCTCTTTTCCTACCATGTACGTTCCAGGGATTCAACTCATATTGTCAGGCTTGATGGGAAGCACCTTTACCCACTGAGCCATCTTGCCAGCTCTATTAACTACTAATGAATTTACAAAACAAAATAATGAAAAGGGGACAAGTTGACACTAGGGAACATCTATTCCCAGCCTTTGTGGCTAGACACACTTGTCTCTCAGGAACCCCACTTCCAGGAGAAAGTGGGTAGGGCTTCTATTCAGGTTTTATGTGAGATAATTTGTCCTAGTTTGCTTGGTATTGTTATGATAAAACACTGGCCAAAAGTGACTTGGGGTGGAAAGGTTTTATT
This sequence comes from Grammomys surdaster, assembly GCF_004785775.1. Classification (NCBI taxonomy): domain Eukaryota; kingdom Metazoa; phylum Chordata; class Mammalia; order Rodentia; family Muridae; genus Grammomys; species Grammomys surdaster. Next base: position 844,667 of record NW_021620131.1, on the reverse strand, counting down.
TCATTTTACAGTTCTCAGGCCACACTGCATCATGAAGCATCAGAACAGCAACTGGTGGCAGGAACTGAGAGACTGAAGAGGAACACTGCTTCCTGGCTCACTTCCCAAGGCTTGCTCAGCTACCTTCCTTTTACAATCTAAAACTGTACCACCCACAGTGCATTGGACCCTCCGACATCCATCACCAAGAAATGATCTACAGACTTCCCTATAGGCAAGTCTGATGGAGGCATTTTCTCAATTGAGATTTGTAGTAAGTTGGCCTAGTGCTGCTTTATTCTAATGCTAAGTGCTGGCCTCCAAGATTTGGAGTCAGCAGTAGCTTCTGGGAACCTTCCCCCAGTTGATTCTGATTGGTAAATAAAGATGCCAGCAGCCAAAAGCTGGGGAGAGGAGAGAGAAGCAGGATTTAGGGTCCCTCAGCTTGGGATCCCAAGGAAGCAGGAGGTAGGAGGAGGGCTGCCATCCCTTAGGAGAGGTGCAGCAGAGGGAGAAGAGTGAGCCATTATGCTTAGGAGAGTGTACAAGAGAGGAGAGAGGAGAGAGGCCATGGAAGAAGATCGTGCAGGAGGGAGAATCAAAGCAGCCATGTAAAGGGGCCGAGAGAACTGGGCCAAGAGGGCTGCTCAGTTGGGTCAAGTGCAGCCAAGATTGAACATTGAAATTAGTTTTAGAAGTAACTTGGAGCCGGGCAGTGGTGGCGCACGCCTTTAATCCCGGCACTTGGGAGGCAGAGGCAGGCAGATTTCTGAGTTCAAGGCCAGCCTGGTCTACAGAGTGAGTTCCAGGACAGCTGTGTAGGCTAAGCCTACACAGAGAAACCCTGTCTCGAAGAAAAACAAAAACAAAACAAAAACAAAACAAGAAGTAACTTGGAGTTATTGTGGGAGGTAGATTCTAACAGCATGAAGGTTAGGCAGTTGCCCAGCTATTGTGCTGTTTAAAGTATATTAAATATAAAGTCTCTCTCTGTGTGTATCTTTCATTCAGGAACATAAATGGTCTACAGTGGGAAGGAACCCTACACAGGGATTTATTAAATTATTATTAATACTACAGAGGTCCCCTCTCCCCACTAGCTTGTGCCAAGTTGGCAAAACACTAGCTAGCACATAGTCTTGTTCCAGTGTCAGACTAGAAAAGCACAGGGGTAGTGAGTACAAGTTTGTTAAAGTCTGGGGTTCTAATACAGCTTCTTTTGGGAGTTTGGGAAGAGGCTGAGAAAGCTGGAACTATGTAGCCTAGGCTCACTTCAAACTCACTATTCTAATGCCTCACAGCCTCCCAAGTGCTGAGACTACAGACTTGCATTTCCATCCCCTGCTGAAAATACAGCATCTCAGTTGTATTCAGAACTGTAGACTTGGACAACGGCATCCAGGAATGTGTCAATGGGGAACTCAAATTGGAAGAAAGATGGGCAAAGTGGTATATACCTGTAAGCCCCAGAACTTGAAAGGTAGGAGGATTTAGACTTAAAGTATTTATTTTCAAAGCTAGTTCAAGGCTAGTGTAGTGACCTGAATGAGAATGGCTCTCATAGGTTCATATGTTTTATTCTTTTATGTGTGTGAATGTTTTAACGGCATGTATATCTGTGTACCATGTGCGTGCCTGGTGTTCACAGAGGTCAGAAGAGGGTACCAGCCTCTCTGGAACTGGAGTGACAGGTAGTTATCTGCCATACAGATGCTAGGAGTTGAACTCAGGCCTTCTGCAAGAGCAGACAGCGCTATTATATTAACTGCTGAGCCATCTTTCTAGCCCCGACTCACACATTTGAATACCTAGTCTCTAGTTAATAGAATTGTCTGGGAAGAATCAGAAGTCTTGTTGGAGGTGTCACTAGGGCAGTCTTGAAACTTTAAAAGCCTTGTACCATCTATGGCACCATCTACCATCCACATGGTGGAAAAAGATGGCATCTTATACTTTCTTCAGTATTCTCTGCCTTCTGCTTGTAGTTCAAAATGTAAGATCAGAGCTGTTCCTGTCATTATGCCATCATGGACTCTAACCCTCTGGCATCATAAGCCCAACTAAACTACTCTTATAAGTTGCCTTTGTCATAGCAATCAATATAAAAGCGAGCAATAAAGATAGCCTGAGATACATGTGACACTATCTCAAAAAAAAAAAAAAAAGAACAAACAAGACAGAAAACAAAAGAAGAAAGAAAAACAAACATCATAGAGTAGAACAACCCTAGGAGACTGGGCGCTATTGTCCAATATATTGAAAGGGTACCTAGAAGACCTTAAAGAAGGCAGATACCTAACAAGGCCAGAACTCCATTGCCCTTTGTATTTGTATTATAGAGCCCCTGGGAAGATGGCTAAATTTATAAAGTAGTTGCTCTAAAAGTATGAGGATCTGACTTTAGATTCCCCAGCACCAATGTAAGAACTGCATATATCTGTAATCCAAGCACTGGGGTGTTGGAGACAGAAAGATCTCTGGAACTTACTGGCCAGCCAGCACAGCTGAACTGTGGAGCTTCAGGCTGTTTCAAAATACCAAGTGAAGGCCTGGAGAGATGGCTCAGTGGTTAAGAGAGTAAACACTTATTCTTCCAGAGGACCTGAATTGGGTTCCCAGCATCCATATTAGGCAGTCCAACTAGCTGTAACTTTCTGTTGGCACCCACATGGCACATACATGGTGTTCATTCACAGACACACACACACACATACAAAAATGACAAGTCTTAGGAATGGGTGGAAAGCAATTGAGGAAAACATCAACATTGATCTCCGGCCTCAACATGCATCCACAGAATCTTGCATGCACACTAGTAAGCACAAGTACACACACACACACACACACACACACACACACACACACAATTCTTGGGAAGATGAGCCAGCAGGGTTTAGATTAAGTAGTGAGATAGATACAGATTTCAATGTGTTGAGATTTCATTTCACATTAAGTGTTCTGGATCCAATTTGTGCTGACTCTTGAGTCAAAAAACAAATGTTCTGGAATTCTGAAGGCAGTTTTAAAACACAGCCAATATTTAATATGGAGTTGTAGGATCAAATAGATTACATTAACATAAAACTAACAAAAACTCTCAAAGCATCACTTCATACTCTTACTACATGTTACTATTATTTTGTCCTTGAAGTTGTTTACAAGGGTAACAAAATACCACATGAGATCCCATTCCCCACTCCTACCAAGGCTCACTGAACCTAATCTATCATGTTGTCTTCCTTTCTTTTTTTTTTTTTTTTGTTTTTTTTTTTGAGACAGAGTTTCTCTGTGTAGCCCTGGCTGTCCTGGAACTCACTCTGTAGACCAGGCTAGCCTCGAACTCTTGAACTCAGAAATTCGCCTGCCTCTGCCTCCCAAGTGCTGGGATTAAAGGCGTGAGCCACCACCGCCCGGCGTTTTCTTCCTTTCTTGATTGTATTGTCTTGCTGTTTATGACATAGGACCTTACTATGAAGTCCAGGCTGTCCTCAAGCTTAAGTCAATCTTTCTACTTCATCATCCAAGTTATTATCTCGGTGCAACCCACCACACAAGCTTCTTGGCTTTGCACTGAGAAGCCAAGCAGGATGGCATTGGTTCACAGCACCTATATTTAATTTTTCTAAATCTTAAAAGATTTATGTATTTATTTATTTTATGTAAATGAGTACTCTATCTGCATATATGCCTGCATGCCTGAAGAGGGCATCGGATCCCAGAATAGATCATTGTGAGTCACAAGTTTGCTGGGAATTGAACTCAAGACCTCTGGAAGAACAGACAATGGTCTTAACCACTGGGCAATTCCTTTTTTTTTTGGTTTTTGAAGACAGGGTTCCTCTACACAGCTCTGGCTGTCCTGGAACTCACTTTGTAGACTAGGCTGGCTTCTAATTCAGAGATTTGCCTACCTCTGCCTCCCAAGTGCTGGGACTAAAGGCATGTGCCAGTACGCCTGCCTTTTTAAAAGTTATGTGTTTGCAACATTCATGTTAAGTGTCCACAGAGGTTGGAAGTGGGCAGCAGATCCATGGCAACTCGAACTGCAGGTAGTTGTGAGCCATCTGATGTGGGAACTGAACTCAGGTCCTCTAGTATAGCAACAAAAGTTTCATCTCCCCTCAGATACATTCCACTGATGTCCAGTGATGCAAGATGCACCTGCATCAGTGATGCATGACTGTCTATTGTATTGTTTCTTGCCCTCCCTCCCTCCCTCCCTTCCTGCCCCCTCCCCCTCCTCTTCCCTAACCCCCACCTCTAATTTTAAAGCAAGGTCTTATGAAGCTCAGACTGGCCTTCAACTTTCTATGCAGCCAAAGTTCTACATTCTGGAAGCACCATATTGTGTACTGTCCACCTCTTACCAATGCCAGCTTTGATGATGCCCTGTTAACAGTGGGTGTACTTACACCACAGGAAATAGCAAATACTTCAAGTCTGATGTTTTGTGGTTTCCTTGGAGAGCCATCGATAGAAAATTTAACCAGAACACTTGGGGAGAGAGGTGAATATAGATCCTTTAGAGGATGACTACTACACCAGAGCAAACTTTACAGAGAAGAGTAGGTGGGTGATGACACGTATTCCTCAACTTAAAGCAACGACAAAAACCAAAAGCTGACCCAAGTTCTTACAATGTAGCTCTTGCTGGCTTGGAACTCACTTTGTAGATCAGGCTGTCTATAAACTTCCTAGTGCAAGAAGGCATGGACCACCATGCTCATCCATTTTCCTACTTTTAAGTTTGTGCTTCTGCTTCTGTGGCCTTCAACTCAATATATAACTGAGGATGACCTTGAACTTTTGATCCTCCTACCTCTACATTCTAAGTGCTGTCATTATAGGTATCTATCACTAAGACCAGTGGGTTTCAGGGCTTCATGCATGCCAAATGAATATATGACTGAGCTCCACCCATAAATCCTATTCAAATTTATTACATTTATTTACCTCCTTCCTCCTGCCTCCAATTCCTTCTGTGTGTGTCTCTGTGTGTAAAAGGTACACATGTCCCTCAGTGTATCTGTAGAGGTCGAAGACAACCCAAGTGATCAAAGCTTAGTTTGCCTTTTGTCCTAAACTATTTCACTGGCCTCATTAAAAAATAAAATTTTTTTTAAAGCTAGAGACTTACAGAATTTATTAGCCCAGGCTAGGGGTTGAACTTGAAGCTATCCTTCTGCTTCAGCCTCCCAAGTACTGCAATTACAGGAGTGAATCCCACATTGGCTTTGTTGAATTTCAAAGTTGCAAGAGCAATTTAATGTCCATTCATAAAACTGTCTTGGCTTCTTGAGTGCTGTACTCTAAGTGCATGGATGTCAGTGGACAACCTTGTAGAGGTCTTTTACCATGCAGGTTCTGGGACTCAAACTCAGGTCGTCATGTGTAGTGCCTTTACCCTCTGAAACATCTTGCTAGCCCAAGATTTGTGTTATGTGAAGCTATTAATAACAAATAACCTCTTGTTATACCAACAGGGAAACCAATGCTTTATGAGTGGACTCCAAGACTCTGGCATTCATTTGCATTTTACTTTATTTCAATAAGCCAAATGTGTAGGACTCATAGCCTTCTTTGGTACATATCATAGTTGGCTCTCTGGTCATTCCAATAATTTCATAAGGTGGTTATTATTATTATTATCCCCATTAAACTTTTAAAACTGGGGCTGCAGAGATGGTTTAGTGGTAAGAGCACTTGTTTCTCTTCAGAGGACCAAAGTTTCATTCCCAGAACCCACAGAGAAGCTCACAATTTGCAATTTGAGTCCCAGGGGATTCTGATGGTTTCTTCTGACCTCTGTAAGCACCAGGCATATAAATGGTGTACATAAATACATGTGGGCAAAACATCTACATAGATCTAAAAACATTTAGAATAACACTGTCTTTTGTCTGTGAGTAGAAATGAGATGACAATTTGCAGGGGGATGGTTCATTCTTTGCACATGTCTCCTAGAGATGGAACTCAGGTGGAGGCCAGGCGACAAGTACCTTTATGCACTGAGCTGCCTTGCCAACCCTAGTCTCATTTCCTCTAAACCACACTGTGAGACGCTCTGAACAAAATTTTAAGCTTACTGGATGGGAGAGACGGAACGTGGGTTAAGAGTACTTGCTGGGCTTGCAGTGGGCTCAGATTCAGTTCTCAGTACCCACATGGTAGTTTACAACCATCTTTAATTCCAAGATTCCAAGAGATCTGACATCTTCTGGCATCTATGGTCACTGGGCATACATGTGGTACAAAGACATGCATGCATGCAGAATGCTCATAACATAAAAAAATCTAGTAAAAATAGAAAAATTATGTTTATATCAAATGCTACATTCACTTTGCATTATAGAAGTCCTCATGAATTTCCATTTCATTCTTGAGCAGAGACCTTGCTAACCTCTCCTCATCCTTGTTCTAATTTTGGTGTTCAAGTTGCAGAATCCAGTTCCCAGACAGACATCTCATGGAACCAGACAATGTTAAACGGGTGGTTTGAGCCACTAAGGACATAAAGCCATCCACAGTTGGTTACATGAAAACAAATTAGGGTGTGGTGACTTATTGGTAGAGAGCAGGCCTTCGGCTCATCTCAGCATGGAAAGGATGAAAAATGTATGGGAGTGTAGAAATGCCACCTGAGTTCAATCCCAGGGACCAACCTCTGGGACCCACATGGTGGAAGAGACCCTAATCCTACAAATTGTCCTATGACTTTCACCTGTTCCATGGCACTCACTTGCATGCACTATCCTTACCCCGAATTTTTAAAGATGACTTCACAACACAAAACTAATTTGGAACTGGTTTCAGGGCCATGAAATGACCATGTCAACCGAGACCATAACCAGGCACTCCCACCCTTTCCATTTCTGCACATCTGTATCTCTGCAACTGATGGCTTATGGTTCCTTCTTGCCTAAAGGGCAGCACATGTATTTCCTCGAGTATACTTCTTCACTTGACTAACCAGAACCCAAAGTTGCTGAGAAGCTACCATCTGTATCTCAGAGTAGGGGTTCTTATTATGGAGCCAAAGTTTTGCTATGTAGCCCTGCCTGACCTCAACCAGAGTTAAGCAGGACTAGCCTTAACTCACAAATCTCCTATTCCCTTTTTGTGAGATGGTCTATGTATCCCAGGGTGCCTGGAACCATGCCTGGCTTATGGGAGATTGCTTGTCTCTGCCTCCTAAATGCTAGGATTAATGGCACATGTCACTATGCCTGGCTGAAAGCCACTTGAAGTTCAATTTTTAAATTCAATTTGGGTATGATCATGCACACTTGTCTTTCAGAGGACAACTTGTGGCAGTAGATTCTTCTATAGTTTTGGGTCATTGAAGTACTTTCTCAGATGGCCTGGTATTTTCTTTGATCCCATGCATCCTGTTTAATCAGACAGTCCCTTGTATATGTGATAATAAGCCCGTAGCCTGTCTAAAGGCTAGTCCCTTGGTGGCATTTCCCAGCCTTTCTCTACACTTGTCTATAGCCAACCAATTGGCCAGGACTGAGGGTGTGCCGTTCACTCTGTTGAATCATAAGGCCCCTCTCCAAAAGGCTCGCCTTAACAAGGTGTATATTCTACCAAACTAATTTTCCACCCCCACCCCCATTCTTGTCCCAAGTTTGTTCAACTAGGATGGCCTTTAACAAGCTTTTCTAAGTTTTCCTCCCAGGTCTCCAAGCTACAGTCTGCTTTCCAGACCCAGATCCTTATCTCCTGGGAGCACTCCTAACCCCCTTTTTTGGAGGGATTGGAGGTAATAAGTTCTTTTGTATCCCAAGCTGATCTCAAACTTGCTACATAGTCAAGGCTGCTGACTTTGACTATACTACAGGTGTCTCTGTCCCTCCTCTCAAGCATTTGGATTACAAGCACACACTACCAGGCTTGTTTTCTGTGGCACTGGGGCATGGAGGTCAGGGCTTACTTAGTGCATTCTAGACAGACACTCTATCCAAAGTATTATATTCCCAGTCCACATGAGTTTCTGTGTTCCTAATTACACAGTAAGATGGACAGTTATACTTAAAACAGTCCCATTCCATCCCCGTGGCTCAAATGTGGCCATGTTATAATCCAACCTGAGGATAAGGGGAAGGTGTCCACCATTCAAGGCTCTGGAGCTCCTCCATGAGGAAGAAAATCTGGATAGAAATAGGAGAGTCTTGAGGGAGACAGATACACAGCATACCTGGGCTGTCCATGGGCTAGGTCAAGGCTGCGGCCAGGTCCTGGCACACTGAGGGAAGAAGTCACCTGGTACTTTATCCGGCTTTGGAATGTTGACACAGATGATCACCCCTACACCATCACATCTCAACGATCCCACTTCATTTATTACCAAAATATCACAGAATTCCAGTCAGCGGTAACAGAACGTTTAACACAAACCTGACACCTGCGGAAGGAACTGAGTATTCAGACAACTGACTGGTTTGGAATTGTCAGTTAACACCCCGTATCTTCAAAATACGACTTTGAAGAGTTTTGGAAGCTGAATTAAAATGTCTACACAGCTATGAACAATTGTTTAATAAAACTTTTTTATGTTTCCATTACATGTAAATATATCAATTTGGCATCTCTATAAAAACTCTGAAAATGGTGCAAAAGTTTCATTCTCTTTGAGAAAGCCATTGACAAAAAATATTCACACGTCACTGAAATTTCGAAAAATGGTTCTTTCAAAGCTTCATTAATCTGAAATCTTCTGGATTATCAAAATCTAGGTTTGCTTTTTTCTTCCTAAAACACTGAAGAACATTTATTCACAAGGATTTAAAGTAGTGGGGAAAAAGGCAATGGGAGAAGGAAAACAGGTAAGGGTTTTTGTTCCCCACCTTTCTTTTTCTGAAAATTACTTTTAAAGGCTAGTTACATAAACATCCTCAAAAGAACACAATGGGATTCACTTTATTGTTGACTTTGGACAGCAATGTCAGACTTTATTGAAAACAAACCCATGTAAAAACAAAGTTAAAATGAAAAAAAAAATGGTACCTGAAAAATAAATTATTTCATATAAAACAAATCAATAACTTAAAACACACTAATATACAAAAATGTCTAGCCATCTAGTGTACAACATGGGAATCAGATGGTAGAAGCCCTCCCCTCCCCCAAAGTAAGCCATTGTGAGGGAAACAGCATGTGGGAAGAGAGGTGGTCCAAACCAACCAACCAGCCTTCTTTTCTGGGGGAGGGGAACAAAAAAGCACAGTCCTCTCAAAGTCTCCACCAGCCTAATGCAAATACTTGGCAGCTGGTGACTCACAAGTAATAAATAAATAAATAAATAAATAAATAAATAATTTTCATGACTGAGAAAAAGAAATTGAACCACATCAGCAAAAGGTTATGGGAAAATGTAATACAATCATTATTAAAGGTCAAGGGTAGGGGTGGGAGGGTCCTTATTTAGGATGGAAATGCATGCTCTGTTGCTCCCCTAAGAATGTGTCAAATCATCAATGCCACACTTAACAGTAAGCATTCATGACTTTGGGGTACTCTAAGAAAGTTTGGAAACAGGATTCCTGACCCCTTGAGTGTGATGAACCCCAGGGGTCCCTCCCCAGGAACTACCTCAGGTCCCAGGAGGTGAGGTAGTTCCTGGAAAGACGGGAAGGGATAAGGTGTTGGGGATGGAGGAGGCAGAGGCCTTTTCAGCATACTCATATTCTTTCACCCAAGATAGAAAAGCTGGCATCAAGAGATAAAAGCATCAAGAGTTTGTAAAAATCTTGCTGAAACATGCTAACTGGAAGAGCTGAGTTATTTCAACTTTCATTTCCAAATCTAACACCTGACTGGAGTAGGTCACATCCTTTCAACACATTACTTTACAGACAAATGGCTATTATTTGGAGACAACCCCAGATAGGTAACTGCCATTGTCTTAGAGGCTCATTTATTTCTCTGACCCAGCAGGGTTCTCCTTAAATGCCAGTTGAGAGACTCCAGTTACTTATGAGAGACTCCTTATACCAGGAGGTCCAGTCTGAAGCTGTGTAGGAGGAGTTCCTTAACTACTTACGGCCACTAAAAGGATAAGGCAACTTCAGGGGAGACAGAACCCATTCAGTACAGTAGCATCTCATCCCACCCTCCAAGGGAAGTCTGGTTCTCAGGTAGTCAAGGGAGATGGTAGCTGATCAGAGAGTATGGGGAAAAGGGGGATAGAGTCACAGTACTGTGACGAGAGGCACAGCCAGGATGGCTTGGCACATTACTTAGAAAAGTTTCAACTGGGGGAGAGAATCACTCCGGAAAGAAACAGATAACCCAACCAGAAGTAGGCGGAAGAACCTGGAGGTGACTCAACAAATAACCCACTACCAGAGGAGGTCAAGAGAACTCAATCAAAGCCTCTTTGGTATTGGCCAAACCATATTTCTGATGAATGAACATTACCTACTCTGTATATTTTTTCCATCAGATTTCCCAACATAAGAAATGCCCTTAACTTGCTCAATAAAAACAGGATGAATTTCTGCTTAAAAAACAAAACAAATCTTTCTATTGGGTTGTGATTTTTTCTCCAATGCTGGGGATGGAACTCAGGGATTCCCTCATGCTTGGCAAGTGCTTTAATCTCTGAGCTACAGTCACGTCTGGATTCTGGAATGTGCCCTCTCAACAAGCCTGACAAGCTGTCATGAACAAGCCCAGGTCCAGCACCTAGTCCTTTCAAAGAATCAAAATTGCTTTCAGGAATACCTTTTCAAAGCTAATTTCTTCTAGACAAAGAAAGCTCATCAAGAAATGGACTAGGACTTTTATCTAGAATGCTGCCCAGACAGTGGAGACCACACAGAAAGAATTTCAATGAACTTGAAGTGACCTCTAGTAGCTGGTGAGATTTCCCTGTTTCCTCTCAGAGTTACTATGGACTAAACAGGTGTTTGGGTGGTGGGGATGTTATAGTGATTGAGGTGCTGGCTCTGAGCACCAAGTGCTTTAAAGACACAGTCCCTTTCAGGTGTGGAATACTAAAGCTGCAGGAATGAGGAGAAACCAGGAAAAGGTTGGATGAGAAATCCCACCTTCACTTAGAAGAATGTTGGCCTAAGAAACTGGAAATGCCTATTTTAACAGAACATTCTGGTCCCACAGGGAAGAGCACTCTGCACCCTCAGAGCAGGGAACCCACTCTCCCTTTTTGGTCAGATTCGGGTATATGAGCCTTTACTTCTGGGGTTTCAGGTCCTACAGGCTGGGAATTATGGGATGGAGTGAGGTACTGAGCAGCACTTGGCTCACTTAGGGTGGGACAAAGCCTAAGTACATGAGGCGACCTCATCAATGGCAGAGAACACTGCAAAGAGCCCCTCCAGGGAAATCAGGAAAAGGAGGCAGGGGGAGGGAACAGGCAGCCTCAAATTGTACAAGGGCTTATTGACACACTGACCTGCTTTAGAGATGGCTGTGCTTTTTGCTCAGTTTTCCACTTAAGTGAATGAAACAAAATAGCTATATATATAAGTAAACAAATATATAAATAATGCTATCATACCATGATATCAAGAACTAAATACTAGCCTGCTGTTATACACTCCAGGCTCACATTAAAGTGAAGAGCTGCCAGTAACTGCACTAGCCTGTTCTCATTCTCTCCACAAACTAATAAAAATCAGAGCAGTCCTAAGGGCTGTAGGGGTCAGGCCTCACCTGCTCTGAAGACCTTCCCTCTGACCTTTCCTACTAGCTCCCGAGTTAAGAACCATTGATCCATAGTTGTATTTCTTACACCATAGCTCCAGAAATGCTTTTTAAACTTGAGGCAAGTGTTTAAGGTCTGACAGACTCCTCCCTGAATGCTGGGCTGTCTGTGCCCTTCCCTAGCCAAAAAAGAAAGAAAAGGTAAAACAAAAAACAAAACAAAACTCGAGCAAAACAAAATCAAATTTAATGGTCTTAAATGCAAAAGTAAAAACAAACAAAAAACACAAAAAAGCAAAAGAAAATTAACAGAACAGAACCCCAAACGTCAAGGCAGTTATGAAGAGAACTTTGAGGGTTAATCCTTAAAACTACAAATCAAAGGTTTTTGTTAATAGATAACTGGCAAGAAGTACTTTTCTGCTGAGTGTCCATACAAAAGCAAAATTTCAAAGCAAAAATCTGACTAAGATTGGAAAAAGTCTAGTGCTCACAAGAAGGGATGCGAGAATTACAATGCTCAAATGTTTCTGTGTCATTAAAAACAGAGCAACCGTAGTGCATTCAAGCTAGGTTAAATGGTCTTGGAAACTCGGGAAGTTGCATGAACAACAGTATCTGATGTGTGGGCACCATGCATGCAATGTGTGGACAGACACTCAGGATGTCAGAGGAGTGGGGCATCTTCAGGCATGCCTGGAGCTCAGGTTTGACTCTGGAATATACTGGAGCTGCCCTGAAACTCTTTGGTCCGTTCTCATTGGTGCCTGGGCTTACAAAACACCTTTGTGTCTCTGGACGGCCTGGCTCAGCCCAACATGTGGAACCTCCTTCCGCCTCCCCTTGTGGGAGCCCCAGAACATGGGCCCTGCTGCTGTTCCCGACATCATCCAACTGGGACTGCGTGGGCAGGGCAGCAGTGGGATGCCGGGGAGGGCAAATTTCCTGTCAACTAAAGCAGAAATTGCTTAAAATGGTGAAGTAGTTGAGAAAAAACACACTCCCCATCTGTCTAACATCTTTAGGTTAAAAACTAAAACTAAGAAATTAAAAAAAAAAAATTAAAAAAAAAAAAAGGTTTCTAGTTGTGTGTTTTGTTTTAAATCCAGTCTGTGGAGACATCAAATGAAACAGGTGTTAGACAGTCTTAGAAGTAAGAGCATGCTTCAGTTCCACCACCATCCAGAGTGACTGGTTAGTCAACGCAGTCTACTTAGGTTTCAGTTTAATAGATACTTTAAAGGAAATAACTTAAGAAACTTAAAATTGGTCTAACATTTGTGGGATTTCAAGCATTTGAACATGTTGGTTGCATCCCAGAGTATAAAAACCTTTGCACTTCTCATTTAGACTAAGACAAACACTTGTGAAAATTGGCGCAAAATGAGTTGTACACTAACAAAAAAGTTTCAACTTCTTCACTCTTAATTATCTATTCCGTACAAAAAAAGAAAAAGAAAAGGAAAAAAGAAAGAAAGAAAAAAAGCATGAGCGAGTTATTTGTGGGACTTGTTGGTTTTGAAGGAAACCTGTAAAATTTTGTCCCCCAGGCGGTAGCCGTTCAGACTTGCTATGGCCATTGCAGCTTCTTCATAGTTTGTCATGGTCACAAAACCAAACCCTTTGCACTTGTTGGTGTTGAAATCACGAATCACTTTCACATTGGTAACTGCACCAAAGGGGCCAAACATCTGCCAGAGGATCCCCTCATCGGCGTCTTGCCCAAGGTTGTAGATGAAGATGCACCAGCCCGAGGAAGCATTGCCGGGGACATTGACACCAGAAATCCCACTCATGTGATCTACACCCATAGGGGAGAACCTAGCAAACAGAGAGCACATGTTCAGGTCAAGGTTAAGGCCAGTGGTGTTCCTGCACAATGGGGGGTGGGGTGGGAAGAAGTAGGATGGGCAGGGCCAAGACGATGGCTCTGGTACAGTGATGTAAGAACACTTGGGCCTCTTACACAGCCAGCACCTCTGAGCTAGAGATGCTTAAGGCTGGGGTACCATTTGGGTCAACTAACTTAAAAAATAATGTTTATTGTGACATCTTCATAACATATATAATGTACTTTGGTAATTTTCACCTTTATTATCTTCTTGTCCCACCTTCCCTCAGACCCTGTCTGTTTCCCAAATTGTGAGGCCAGGGAAGAAACTGAGGCCTGGTGCTGAGCCACAAGCTCAACCCCACAACTTACATTTTAAATTCTGGAAGTTTCTTCCATATGTTCCAGTACAGGTGAAAATACTCCAAGGGATTAACTCATTGTCATTTTCCTTGAGGGAAGCTCACCGCATTTTGTGCGTGAGCATGTGTATACATGAATCCATGTAGGGGAAAGAGGGAGTTTTCGCCCAAATTGAGTCCCTCCTTTTTCTTTTTTCTTCGTTTTTCCCTGTTTGGCTCGAGCTGTGATATAACTCATTCTACAGACCAGGCTGGCCTTGAACTCAGAGATCTGCCTCTGCCTCCTAAGTGCTGGACTTAAAGCTTGCAACAGCTCTTCCTGCTTTAGCTTTTCACTGTTTCACTTCTCCCTGAGGGTCAAAGCCCTGCAGTAACTGTACACTGCTGTACACAGTTACTACAGAGCACAAGAATTCCTTCTCCCTAGCTCTGGGCTGGCTAAAACCATCTCACAAGGGCCAGGTCAGGCTACCGAAGCCTATAAACTCAGGAGACAGGAACAAGGCCAAAGGACTATTAGCAACTTAATCAACACTAGAGTTTTTCCCACAGTGTCCCCCCCAACCCCCTCACCAAACACTTCTTCTTGTCTCTCCCTCATACTCTCTATTTTTCTTTCTTTTGGACCACAGGCACCTCAGTCTACAGTTCATGCTGGCTTAGGATTCATGATCCTCCTGTCTCTGCTTCTGGAGTGCTAAGACAACAGGTGTGTACACCATGCCTGGCCAGAGTGAACTATAAATTCAACAGAATGTGGTTGAAATCACATGGTGGTAATAGTAGAATGAGGAGATGAGTAAACGTGATAGTGAAGCTCTGTTGGTGTCTTAGGAGAAAAAAAGGCATCTGTGGAACTGACCAGTACAACCAGAGTCTGTTACTTGCTCCAAATGATAGCAGACTCTGGGCTGTAGGGCCTCATGAGACTTCACTTTCAATATGATAAAGAAGGCTTCAGGGCTAGTTTCAATGTGGTAAAAAAGAACCAAGATATAGTACTTTCCTTGGTTTAAAAAAAACTGTAAAAACTGGTTTCAATAGCCAGTAGCAGGATGTCACAGTGTCAAGATGGCCTGTGGTCCAGAGGCAGTCTGAGTAAGAAAGACTAGAATATTGTTGATGTGGGTGGTAGGTTGGCACCCAGCTGTCTGTAAGATATTAAGCTGAGCTCATTTTCAATGAGAACTAGAAAGGTGCTTGCTGCCTGCAGTTCCAAGTCACCTACATTTTTATACAGCAACTACAGTAGGCCTAGGCACAGATAGATCTGTAGGCTCTCCATTTGTATTTCATTTTATTGTTGATTTTTTTCTTTTCTTCTGTTTTTAAAGATTTATTCATATATGTATTATATATATATGGGTATGTTGTCTGCACATACTCTGAGCATCAGAATACAGCATCAGACAGTTGTCAGCTGCTGTGTAGGTGCTGGGAATTGAACTCGGGACCTTTGGAAGAGCAGTGAGTCTTCTTAACCATGGAACCATCTCTCCAGTCCCCATGCTGTTGATTTTAGAGACAGGGTATCACTATATTGTAGTTTTAGCTGGCCTGGAACCCAATATTCAAACTCAGAGATTCACCTGTCTTTGTCTCTGAGTATTGGGACTAAGTGTACATATGCTAGCACACTGTTTTTTTTTTTGTTTTTTTTTTTTGTTTTTTTTTTAAGGTAAGGTATAACTGGACTCCATATGTAACTGAGAATAACCTTCAACTTCTGGTCCTCTTGTCTCTACCTTCCAAATAATAGAATGACAAGTGTGTACTAACACACCTAGGTTCTGTGGTGCTAGGAATGGGACCCAGAGTTTCATATATGCTAGGTAAGCACTCTTTCAACCAAATGATGTCTTCAGCAAACATATCTGGAACTGACACAACTTTTTATCAAGTAAGATATTTATAAATAAATAAACCCTTCCTTGCAAAAAATCCCACAATTTTCTACTTGCATTAACCATATACAGACTTTTGGGGTCACTATTCCTTGAGCAGTACAGTATATTATCTGTTTCCATGGTAATCACAGCATATTAGGCATAAATCATGTGGCGATCTAGAAATAAGCTGAAGAGAAGATGTGTATGAGATCAGTGCAAACATTTTATAATTTAGACTTGGGCATTGGATGATTCTGGAATGTGAGGCAGGGGTTTGAAGGGGTGTTCTAGAACCAACCCCCTAATGGACAGCATAGATGACTGTTCATTAAAAACATCTAGGATATTATTTTACTCTCTTAAAGGTTCTCCTGCTTCAGTCTTTCCAGTGCTGCAATTACAGACACACATCTCTAGCCTAGCAACACTCTTCATTCATAGGAAATGTTCTGTTGGCAGGACTTCTTGAAACTTGAGAGCTGAGTTCGTTGACTCAGATAATCACAAATATGCACCTTCCCCATTCTCATTTAAGATCCTCTTCATCATCTCTGATGGAGAAAGCTCTTGTCCTGACTTAGGTGTCTTTCTGGAGCAGTGGGGAACTAGACTACCTGCTTTCTGCCCATCCGAGCCTGTCTTTCTTTCTTTCCTTATCTCTGCCACCTCCTCCTAATTCCTTACTTAACCTTCCTTCCCTTACTGCTATTTCCATCTGGCCTCTGTTATTCTACTCCTGTTTCCTTTCTTCCTGTTCCTCTTGACTGTGACACAAACCCTTTTCTTTCCCTCTAGCATCCCCTGGTCTTGTTCCTGAGCAGCTCCCTCATAAAACTGTCTGCCTACTTAGTTGGGAATGCTCCAGCATCTTCAGACTTCTGGAATGGCCTGATTCTTTCCACATGGCTCCCCAGTCTGTCTTCAGAACAGGGGGTTGAGGCAGGTCAGCTTTGGAAGCAGAGCCAGGCTGAGAACTCTACAAGGATACATTGTGAAAATAACCTCCAAGACAGTTTATGTGGAAATGGCAGGATCTGCTGCTTAAAACAAAGATGGGAATTCTGAAGAAGAAGTTGTTATCCACCTAAGGCAAACCCTGACAAAAATCAAAGAACATGGCACCTAAATTTAGATTTCCATTGCACCCAAGGCAGTAATACCCCCATCCTGCATCTATGTTAGTGATCTGTTTTTGTTCTAGATGAGTCTGGCAACTAACATCATTTTCAATATGGAGACAATGGAATTGAGGAAAGCAGTTCTTCTTTGGGTCAGGGCCTTTAAGCAGCAGACATCTAACACTCAGCTATAAATATGACCAAGTAAGTAGCTTGTGATATAGTCTGGTAGAGTGCACAACTAGCAGTTATGAAGCACCAAGCTCCATCCCCAGCACAACACAAACTGGGTATAGTAGTGGCAGACCTGTTTGCATTTGGAAGGCGGAAGCAGAAGGTTCAGAAGTTGAAGGACATTCTTTCTGTATTAATTTATTTTTTTGTTTGTTTTTTGGGTTTCTCGATGAATCCCTAGGAGTCCTGGAACTCTCAAGACCAGGCTGGCCTTGAACTCAGAGATCTGACTGGTACTAAAGGTGTGCACCACCAGGCCCAGCTCTAGGCCACTCTTACCCATAAGCTACACAGTGAGCTCTGGACCACTCTGCAGTATATTAGACACCATGTAAAAGAGAAAGAGAAACTAGACAAGGAAGTTTTATGATAAAAGCTTGCTTCAGAATCACTGATCAAATGTAGGAAACTTATTTACAAACAGATTATTACCTAAGCACATGCTGTCTCCCATCTTTTCTCAGATACAAAAGATTTTGTTTAACATAATTTAAAAAAATATAGATCTATCTATTTTTATGTGCATGGGTGTCTTCTCTGCATGTATGTCTATATAACATATGTGTGTCTGGTGCCCTCATGAACCAAAAGAGGTCACTGGCCTTCCTGGGACTGAAGTTACAGATGGTTGTGATGCAACATGTGGGTGCTGAGAATTAAAGCCACATCCAGTAGAAGAGAAGCTGTGCTCTTAACTGCTGAGCCATTTGTCCAGGGCCAAAGGATTGCAATTCTTCCTGAACTATATTTCCATATTATTGGAACCACACACTAGAACACTATTAGCAGCCAGTGAAGTTGGTGGCACCTTCTCAATCCAAGAGAAAGACAACGATGCCTCAGGATATGGGACTGCTCCCCTTTAGCCATGGACTATCTGTAGATATGACCTATCACAATCTGAATTTACCTGGGAAAAAAAAGAGTCCATGATGTCTGTGTACAGTCTTAACACATCACAGCACTTAAGACTGCATTAGGTATCAGCAATCATCCAGTCTACAGGAGGGTATCTGTAGGTGATGAGCAAGGATCTTACAGGAGAGCTGAGCAACTCTACATTTGGTGCCTACAGAGGTCCTGGAACCCATTCCCGAACCCCTGCCTGATTCGAGGGGCTACCACAAGACCTTTTGCTTTCCCTTGAGACAAGGTTCTGCTTGCTTTCTAGTCAAAGATAGTCTTCAGTTCTTGATCCTTTTGCCTATGTCTCTCCAGAGATGGAACTGCAGGTGTGAATCACCATGCCCAGTGCATAGACAGATTTCTAATAGAGGTGATGACAAAATTAGAAAGATATGACTTTGCTTGGATCAGCCTAGTTTCCCCAGTATTTTCTCCTCTGAGCACACACCCCTTAAAATAGAAGGCTACATGTAGCTTGAAAGAGCACGGCACACTTAAGAACAGCCCACTAGGATATCAACCTCTGGACCCACCTGAATCTCTGTGCCTGGTGGTGCACAGGGCCTCCAAATCGCCTAGCAGGCGAGTGGTACAGCTGCGAGAGGAGAGCCATGTTTTTGTTCTGGTTGGGATTGGCTGCAAACTTCACTGTGATGGGCTCGGAGGAACCTGGGGGTTTATGACCATTGAAACTGGTAATTGCCTCTTCTGCTTCCGACCGTTTGTCAAACCGGATAAAGGCAACCCCTCTGGACAAACCTTTTTAACAAACCAACAAAAATGGAGTTAGGGGAAAAAACAGTGAGGAAAGAAAAATGAAATTGAAAAGCAGGAGGTGGTGTTTCAAAGCAGGCACCTAAGCAGTGAAATAAACCAAAATCGAACCCAAATATGCAAACTAATGAATAAAGAAAACTGACTAATGAATTATTAAGATTTCAGACTAACTTTGGAGTTGAAGCAATGATTCCATAGCCATAGTCCATCCAAATAGCATATCATACATATTTTTTTCTTAAACTTTTATTTTGTGTATGGGTATTTTGCCTGCATGTATGTCTGTACACTACTTGCCTACAAACAGTAGCCAGGAATAGGGCATAGGATCTCTGGAATTGGGAGTTACAGACTGTTGTAAGCTATCTTGTGGGTGATGGGAATTGAACCCAAGTCCTCTGAAAAGCAACCAGTGCTCTTAAGGACTTAAGCTGCTTCTCCAGCCCCTGAATCTATTTTTAAAAAGAAACAAGCAGTAGGAGCACTCTTGTTCTCTGTCACTACTTAACTGCTAAGTGCCCTTTACCTCATGGATAATGGAATATACACTAAATCTTGGACCCTGAGCAGGGCTGTCTGAACTCAGTGACTGTAAATTAGGCCTTTCTGACTTGCTTGAAGAGGACGTCTGCTTGCTTAGGGCCTTAGCCTATATACCTTGTCCTTCACTACAGAATATTGAGTGGTACCTCAGAGCCAGCTCTTCATTCTCCTTTTCTGTTCCAGACTTCAACTCTTGCTTTCCTGCTGGAACCCTACCCCTAAACTGAGCTGCCTGAGACCTGAGTCTGGCTGCTAAAGGGAGCCTCTGGTCAGTCCAGACCAAGTGTGGGAACTGTGAGAAGGAAGTATCCATCTTTTATGCCCTGTCATATTCCAAACCCTGGGAGGAGGAAAGGGGTAAACTCTCCCTTGCAAGACATTCAGACACAGGTAAGGGCTGCAAACACTCAAGAATTGGTTAGAAAGGTGCTAAAGGATCTGTCTGAACGACATCTCTGAGCTGGAGTTCTGGATGCAGTCTACAAGAGAAGCTACCCCAACTTGACTAAATATTCCTTTTTTTCCCCCTTCTTTTTTTTGGTTTTTCGAGACAGGGTTTCTCTGTATAGCCCTGGCTGTCCTGGAACTCACTCTGTAGACCAGGCTGGCCTCGAACTCAGAAATCCACCTGCCTCTGCCTCCCAAGTGCTGGGATTAAAGGCGTGTGCCACCACCACCCAGCTTTTTTCCTTCTTTTTAAGACAGGGCTAGCCTCAAACTCACCATGCAACCTATGACCATGAACTAATCTTGTTACTACCACTTAATGCTTTACTAAATCTAGTTTACTTGTGCTAGGAACGTAATGAAAGGTCTCTGCATGCCAGGCAAGGACTCTTCTAATGGCACTTAAAGGCAAAGGCCCTTTAGCACAGTTAAAGAATAACAATGGTCTTCAATCTTGGGTGACCTGTTAAGTGAGCATGCTGTCAAATATTTGTAAATTCTTTCCCTAATTACTTCTTAGACAATCCTCAAATGTCATATGATTCTAACACTGTGGGCTTCATGTGTGCACACAGCACACTTCTGTATTCAATGCCAGTATTATAAAACCCAACAAAACTTACCCCTACTTAAATGTATAGAATCCACTGAATTAGTGATTCAAGACCTAGCATTATGCCACGTGCTAGGAAGATTCTGGCACTTAATTAACTCATACATCTTAAGCCTGAAGGAACACCTGAAGACCCACCATTGGCAGATGCTGTCTGTATTTACTCTTACAACAAGACTGACAAGCTTGGTTGATCCTGGAAAGTTGAACACTGACCTAACTTTAGGCTAATATGATTCCAAATTGTGGTTGGTTAGTTCTTACATAAGGCTACTTTAGAGTGATTGTAATTCTACTTCTTAGACTTGTGACCAAGTTGAGAAAAAGCCTGTGTCCAAATGTGTGTGTGTGTGTGTGTTTGGTTTCATGTAACTGCTTTGAAATAAAAATGATCTGAAAACAAAAAGGGGATGGTATCTCATGTAGGAGGTAAAACAAATCCATGTAAATGTCCGATGGATTCATACTTCGGAAAATGGCCCTGTGACTTGGACTTTATTTAATTTTTAATTGAAAACAGATTTCCCCACACACAATATATTTTGCTTATGTTTTCCTCTCCATGTTCTCCTCCCAGTCCGTAACTCCATGCCTTCTTTCTCTCTCATTTTAGAAAACAAAGAGGGAAATAAAGAAACCAAACAAACCAGAAAAGAACAAGAGCATTGAGTTGGCTATCTACTGTGAGGTATGGAGGCCTTACCTGTGGTTTGCATACCCAATGAGACTCCATTAGCGAAAGTAGTTTTTTTCTTTGTGAGCAATTGGTTAGGAGATGTTGTGGAGATGGCTTCTTGGTTAGGGGCAGGAGATAAGGTTTGCTTCCCTCTCTCAATGCCAAGACATTATCTGGCTTGATCCTATGCTGGTCCTGTGGGTGCTGCTCCTACTGAGCTCATATGTGCCTAAGTCCTGCTGTATCTGGAAGACATTGCTTCCTTGGTGTCTTCCATCCCCAATGCCCATTACTGTGATTCCATTTCCACAAAGTTCCTTGAATTGGGCTTTATTTTTGCTAGTGTTTTCAGGATTAACAACAGAGACCAAGAATTGGCACAAATTCCAGATGTGTGAACTAATCAAATTTACAATTAAGAACCAAGCAAAGAAACAAAAATAAAGAATACAAAAATTAAGTTCTACTCATATAAAGATCATTAAAAACATTTTAAAAGATGTGTGTGAGTGCGTTTGTCTATCTATATGTATGTACACAGGGGTGTGCCTAGGGTCTGTGGCGGTCAGAAGGCATCTGATCCCTTGGAACAGGAGTTGCAGACAGCTAAGAGCTGCCATGTGGGTGCTGGGAACTGAAGTGGGTCCTTTGGGTGAGTAGCAAGCACTCTTTAACAACTTGGTCATCTCTCCAGCCCCATATGTGAAGATACTCCAGTTTTCCTTTTTTAAAAGGCAGGGTTCCACCATGTAGCCCTCAATATTTAGGCATTGTATGTACATGGTATGCATACCTATACATGCAGGCAAAACACTCATACATATAAAATAAAAATATATTTAAAAATAATTGTAGTGGTTTGAATGAGAATGGCCCCCGTAAGTATATATATTTAAACACTTAGTCCCTAGGTGGTGTGACTACTTGGGAAGGATTAGGAGGTATGGCCTTATTAGGAAGAAGGATCTCTCTATGCCTAGTGCTTGTGGATCACAATGTGAGCTCCCGGACAGCCATTCCCTCTGCCATTATAAACTCTAATCCTTTGACACCATAAGGCAAATTAAGCACTTTCTTTTACAGTTTACGTTTCTCAATGTTTTTATTACAGCAACAGAAAAGTAACTGAGACAATAATGAATAAAAATAAATGTACGTATTTACCATGTGTATGTGCCTGCCACAATGAAGGTGTAGACTTCAGAAGATAATGTGAGGGAGTTGGTTCTTTTCTTCTATCATATGAGGCCCATGAATTTTGAATTTGTCTATTAGACTTGGGGGCAAGTACTGTTACCTACTGAGTTATCGTACCATGCTGGCCCCAGATGATACTCCGTTAAGTACTTTGTGTTTTCCTTCTAGTACTGGGGTTGGGACCCGGGACCTTACTCATGGTATGCATGTACTCTACCACAGGGCCATGGTCCCGCCCTTAAGTTTTTTGATCTTCAAGTGCCTGTCATCTAAAGAATTTAATTCAAGTCCACTTCTTACACCCTTTCCTCCCTAGGAACATCAGGCCTCATAATGCCCATCAAGAGTGGCCCCTGTCTCCAGCAGAAGTTCTGTGGGAGCAAGTAGCTATCTCTCTAGATGGCTTCGTTGGTGGAAAAAGAGAGCCAGTCTTGCCATATCCTTCTTGCTTAGCGTGCGATGCTCTTTACTAAAGTGGCTGAGAACAGCAGGGAAGGCCAAGGGAGAAGAGTGAAATCATCCTGAGTTCACAGCTAATTAGGGAAAGGGGCTGATATTACAAAGTCCCTAGCAAATAGATGAGGGAGCTGCCTGTAGAAGGGACACTTTATGCATGGTGGGCCCAACTGTGCCAAAGAAGCAGAGGGAGACTCTAGGAAAAGTGGTATGCTGTTGGGAACGGGGTTCTGCTTCAGTTCTCCATACCCTGCAATGCTAGGACATGACAGACATAGGAACCATGTAGGATTGAGGGAGCAGGCTCAGGCTGTTTGTAGTAGGTGTTTATATCAGGCTACAGGCCACACCCAGAGCCCTTGTGACATGCCAGGAGCAGGTACCCGGGAAGCTTGCAGTGAGCCTGAACTTAAGAGTGTGGTGGCATCTTCCTTTCTTCAGGCTCTCACTGTGATCCTGCAGTCTGTTGAGATAAGCTGCCTCAGCCAGGCAGGTAAAGGCACGATAGCTGGGATGCATGCCTGCCCCACAGCACATAGCTCAGGGGACAAGGTTCAATGCAGTCCCACTCCAGCCCCACTTGTCACAAGGTGAAGCAGCATCCCTGTGTAGCCATAAAGCGTTCCACAAGTTTCTCCAAAGGGAAGGTGTCCCACAGTGAGGTAATTCTATGTATGCCTAAGTGACCCACAGCCAAAGGGTAGGACAAAAGGTCTATAGAGGAAAAAGAGAGAGAAAAAAAGAAAACCACCACTCTTCCTTTCTGGTGCCAACCATCTCTCACTCCTGTTGTGGAGGTAATGGATAATCATGTCCCCAAGAGGAGCTGTACTTGTCATCTGACTGGGAATGTTTTGGTTTCAAGTAGCAGATAGCTGTCTTGGGACATAGCTATGGGTATGTGTTTGAGTCCTCAGCATCTGAGTCAAGTAGTTCCACATACAACTTGCAGTTCAAGTCTATACTGAGATGTTCTGGAGGGACCTGTCAAGTAGCCAGGATATGAGAGACAGGAATTGACTGCTTTCTCTGGAAAGGAGCATCCCAATCATGAAGACTAAAGAACGCCCATCTGAAATAGCCAATGGTGTTGCTTCAGAGCACCACAAAGTAAGTTCTTGGGACTCTTTAAGAGGAGATATATGCCGGGTGGTGGTGGCGCATACCTTTAATCCCAGCACTTGGGAGGCAGAGGCAGGTGGATTTCTGAGTTCGAGGCCAGCCTGGTCTACAGAGTGAATTTCAGGATAGCCCAGGCTATAAGAGAAACCCTGTCTCGAAAAACCAAACCAAACGAAACCAAAAAAAAAAAAAAAAAAAAAAAAAAAAGAGGAGATACACTGACACTTCATGTACTTATAGTAAGACCTTCATAGGTAAACAGAAACCTTTCTTACCATTCCCAAGCCAGCCAAAGCTATCTGGGTGCCTAGAGAGGGTATCAGAGTGTTGATGTTTTTCCTAGCCTACTCCTAGGTGGCTGCTGCTTGTTTGTTTGTTTGTTTGTGAGAGGGTCTCACTATGTCTGTCCTGGCACTTTATACACAAACCAGGCAGAGCATGAACTCAGATCCACCTGCTTTTACCTCGAGTGCTAGGATTAAAGGGGTGTGCCACTGTCTCCTAGGATTCTTTTAATGACATTTCACTTTCCTAGTCCTATTAAATAAAAATCAAGGTCTCTCATGTCCGACCTGCCCCTTTTGGAGGTTAACTACTAATATTCCCCTATCTTCCCTAGAATACCTAGTCTTCGGCTCAGAGAATCTATCTTAGCTCCTTTGTGTACCTGTGGTCTGATCCACAAGGACCCTGGAGTTGATGATTCGCCCAAACCGAGAAAACATGTCTTCCACATCCTTCTGTGTCATGGTCCTTGGGAGCCCACTGATGTACAAGTTGGCATCTTTGATGACCTCTGAGCTTGGGCGAGCATATGACACCTTAAAAACAAAAACAAAAACAAAGAAACAAAAAATGACTCAGAATTAGGGCCTACATGTGATCAAAGCACCATAGGAAGGGACCAAAATGTCTTGCTATGAAAAGTCAATGTGTGCAAGTAATTGCAGATAGGACAATCTCTTGCAATGATATTTTCTGGCAGCTCACTACAGGCCAGCAGAGAGCTCAGACACCTTGCAGCATTTCCTGAGTTGGTCCTCAGCATTTTTAACAAGCTGGAAATTATTCCTATTACACAAAGATAAAGAAACTAAAGGACCACAGTGGTTGGGATTCAAGTTCATGTTTCCTGATGAACATTAAGACCAAGGGTCATCACCTGCAAGGAATTTATGGTGTGATATACAAGAGCTGAGCCCTCTTGGAAAGGCTGTAATAACCCTTGCCAACAAATAAGCACACTAAAAAATGCCTACATAGGAATGCTGCATTGAGGGGGCCCTGTAACCAGCATTCAAATGCTCAGTGTTAATGCCTGTGCTAAGAGAAAGGAAGGGAGGTCCCAAAGGTTACAGCAAGGAAAGACTCTGGGTGCTTTCCTGGTAGAGGCAATACAGGTGGTAGAGACCTCAAAGATCACAAAGGAAGAGAAAGGCTAAGGCTTCCCCTAAAGAGACAGTACAGTTAGCAGGAGGCCTTTCTGCCTGTAGAGAGATGTCCTGGTAGGATGGGACACAAAGCTGAGTCAGGGTGCTAGGTACAGAGGTGTGTGTGTGTGTGTGTGTGTGTACCAAGTACTGTAGAAATAGAGAGGGAAGAAGTCAGATCTATGTCTCAAGGACACAAAACTGCTTCAACATGTCAAGGAGCTAGCAACCTCTTGGGTGACACCAGATTGGAAGTATGCTAAAGCACACCACGACTACTGGGGAGCTGCAGGACAAGATCTTTGAGGAAATGGAGCTGTGTACAGTGGATGTTTCCCCATTTGTTTTCAGGCCTTTGGTACCAAGGTCTAGCCTGTAGAGCAAGAGCTCTGTGGATATATGGTCACTCTTTGATCTAAGTCAGGGGTCAACATATGCATATGACTGTTCTGCCTTTAGTTGACAGTCTCTCCAGCTTCCCTCTTCATAGACGCTTAGTGTCCATGTCCATCTTATTAACACCCTGCCCAAGGATAAGTACCTGCAACTGTTTTCAACTTTACAAAAACCTTTGGTCGAAAACATCAAATTCTGGGCAGGAAAGCTCAAGGAGACAGTCTTTCCCACTACCAGGGCTGCCAGCTCTTTGTAACTTTCTCGGGATAAGAATGGGTTAGCAAGGGGGCAAATTGTAGTCACAAATCGAAGAGCTTAGGACCAGCATTGGCTGTACTCTTCAGAGCCAAATGCTAAGGAAAACTTCAATGCTAATGTCCTATAGGACCACAAGAATCTTGTCTGCCTTTTCTCTTTAAGCACTGCCAAATTCAAAGTCAAACCTGAGTCCAGTAGAGCCATACAAAGGCATCGGGTACTGCTATGTGTGCACAGACCCTCTGGGTATCCTTCTGTGCTGTTCCACAGCACTGCAAAGACCTTCTATGTTCTCAGCAACTCTTTTTCTTTAATGTCAATGCAGGGCTTTCCTGTCCTGATCTTGAGAAATCTGTGAGTGGTTGAACTATGTATCTATCAGACTCCCATGGTTAAGTTCTAACCCGCAGACTCACAGACTGTGATCTGGTTTACACAGAGACTTAGTTAACACAAAGTCATACATACAAGGCTGGGCTCCTAGTCCTATGTAATTGGACCCTTATAAAAAGGGAGAATCTGGACCCAGGCACATACACACAGGCACAATGTCACAGAAAAACGGAGGTGGTGAGGAAGGGGTACTTCTATAACCCAAGAAATGCTATGGATTGCCAGCAACTTTAGAAGAGAGATGCTTTTTGGGGATCCTTTCCAGGGCCCCTGGAAGGAACCCACTTGGCTGACCCCTTGATCTAAGACTTCAGAGCAGTGAATGGTCTCTGCTATTTAGGACATCTGGTCTGTGGTACTATATATTAGGGCAGCTCCAGCAAACTTGTGACTTCCTTGAGCAGGTGGTTGGCACAGGCCTGTTACTTAATGCACAGCTCCCTCTATCCCTGTACTACATTTACTACAGTCTCACAGACTATACTGTATTCAATTAATTCCATGAGGGTAAAACTTTGATGATCACTGTTTCATTCAGCACTTAGGACAGAGTTGGGGGAATACTGGCATCAAGTAAACACCTAATGAATGACTCAACCCCAGTCACCTGTGATGTGAACACATGTATTGAATTCCAGTGCTCCAGAGATGGGGGCAGGGGACAACAAGTTCAAGGTCAGTATGGGTTATATAGTGAAATCCTGTCTCAAAACAAAACAAACAAACAAAAAAACAACAAAGAAAACAACACAAATAGAAAAACAACAAAAACAAACAAAACACACAATAGACAACTAAAGTAAACGTACCATTTCCCGAGGGCTCTGTGCTGTAACTTAAGTTCCAGGCACTTATCTTGTGCTGAGAAAGTGCTAACTGGTGGTAAAAGCCAGGTGCCATAGCATCCACTTTCAAGCTTTAGCTTTTGCCCCTTCTTCCACCCTACCCCTGAAAAGCCATTTCATTTACTGGAGAAGAAAAATAAGTCGGCTTCCCATCCTCCTAAACTGGGCCCCACACTCTGTGGGGCTGTGATAAGGAACCTGAGATGCTACGTGGAAGGCTCTAACCTATGATTTTCTTTGTTAAGTGTGGGTTGTGTGAATCACGTGGCTCTGGCAGGCCTGTGGATCTGCACCCGAGCCTGATTAGTCCATTTCCTCACTGTAGTTGCCAGTCTGTCACAGAGAAAAGGTAGATGGTTAGGCATACAGATGCAGAACCCTTCACTGACTTCTGCAACCAGAGTCAACACCAGAACCAATGAGAATACAGCAGATAAGTTAGCTATTAAGAGCTGTGATCTGAGGCTGGTTAGGATATGCATGCAAGTAAAGCCTTCAAAAAATTACCGGAGTGCAGGGGCAGCAAGGTAGGGACAGAATATGCCTGATTCTGGGTCTCTTCCAGTACAGCTGTTCTTGTTTGGCACCCCATTCATAACACACCTAGCACCTGGAGGTACTGAGTCTAGAATACTATTATACCCCATTCTGGTCTAGTTAAGGCTTCTCCTCCAGATCAACATCTCTTTACCTTAATGGTTTTGGACTGGAGTCTCAAGCCGTTCAGTGTGCTGATTGCTCTCTCTGCATCTTTTGCAGTCACATAGTTCACAAAGCCGTAGCCCAAGCTGTGTCCTATAAGAGAGAACATGACATTGGTAAACTAGCTTCCAATGAGCAGGAGGAGGGGAGGTACATGGGCTAGGTCAGAAAAAGAAAAGATAGGCTAACACAGCAAAATGCCAAGGGAAGTACACTAGGGAACCACTCTTGAGATGGTGGCAAATATTTTCTGTGCAAACTTGTACATCTTTGCAACTAACAAAGGTAACCTGGAATGAAAAGTTCTTTAAAAACTGGGCCAGTGTGCCGGGCAGTTGTGGCGCATGCCTTTAATCCCAGCACTTGGGAGGCAGAGGCAGGTGGATTTTTGAGTTCGAGGCCAGCCTGGTCTACAGAGTGAGTTCCAGGACAGCCTGGGCTATACAGAGAAACCCTGTCTCAACACCCCGCCCCCACCTAAAAAAACCTGGGCCAGTGAGAAGGCTCAAACAGTTAAGTGCTTGCTGCCAAGCTTGATGACCTGGGTTCAATCCCTGAGGCTACATGGCAGAAGAACTGAGTTAAGTCTCTGACATATGAGATATTATGCATGTGCATATACACAAAATAGGGACCTTGTTTTTCAAAGAGAACAAAAAAGTAATGACGTGTTACTGACTGCATCTTGTAAAATGTTGCCTAGCAGTCCCAAATGTACTGGGGCTGTACTATGAGGCCTGACAGAAGAGGAGGCAATGGCCATTGGCCATAATCTGTTAATTTCTGAAACCTGAATTCCCACAGAGCTCAGGTACCATCTAGTACTGGTTCCCTTTCTCTCCTGAGTATAGAGCAACTGGACTCAGTGAAATTGTGGGGAAAAGCTGAACTAGAGTATCCTAAGCCTGCTAAGTGGCCCTGGCCACAAGTTTGCAGCCCTGGCCTAGCTCCCCCAGGCAGCAGAGTCCATAATGTCACCAGCATAAACTTGGAATGAGAAGTGAGAGGCATGAAAATTAAGGTAGCAACAAAAGATCCCAGCATACTCTTTGTGAACTACTCCGGACAGGCAGGAACACCCACTATCTGGGTATGGACACAGTATGTAGGGAGAGGCCCAGGAAGAGCTACGGAGTGCTCGTCATGAAGGAACCTTAGAGGATGGCTAGCCATGACAAATTTGACTCACATCCTCCCAGCTCATGCAGACATTTCATTTTGTTCTGGGTACCTGAGAGAGCCTAAGACAAACCCACTGGAGTCAGACTTTTGTGTTGAGAGTCTGCTGCAATCAGAACCCAGGAAGCCACCTCCTCTGCTAATAACAAGACCTGAACAAACCAGAGAACCTATTTTGTTTAAGCTGTATTGGCACTTTTCCAATATTTTATTTTAAAAATTGTTTTACTACATTTGTGTGTATGTGTATTTGTGTGCACCCATGCCACAGCAAGTATTTGGAAAATAGACACATTTCAAAAATGAGTTTTCTCCTTCCACCATGCTGGTCCCAGCACAGAACTCAGGCTGTCATGCTTGGGGATAAGTGCTTTTACCTGCAAGCCATCTTGTTAACTCGCCCTCCTCAAATGCTGCTTTTGTGTTTTGAGACAGAGTTTCTCTGTGTAGCCTTGGCTGTCCTGGAACTCTACTTGTAGACTAAACTGGTCTCGAGTTCACAGAGATCCACCTGTCTCTGCCTCTGAAATGCTGGGAGTAAAAGCATGGGCCACCATGCCCAGCAGACACTGCATTTTTCAATGCCAATTTTAGATTTACAAAAAACAAAACAAAGAAAACCAACCAAAAAACAACAACAACAACAAAAACAAAACCACTAAACAAATGAAGAGTTTCAGCTTGTCCCTACCCTCCTCTATTAGACATATCCTCCATTACCATGGCATATTGTATACAGTGACCAGTACTTGTTCAATGCTAACTAAATAGTCATACTTTATTTCTATGTCTTTAGTTTTCTCACGGATGCCTCTTTCTGTCCTAGGACCCCACACAACTTTTAGTGTCATTCCTCCTAGCCTCCAACCCCAAAACTCCCCCAGGGTAGTGTCTCAAACCATTCTTGCTTTTAACAAAAACAAGACAAAACAAAAACCACCTCCAACTCTATTTTTATGTTTATAGGTATTTAGCCTGTATGTACATCTATAAACTATGTATGTATAATGTCCATGGAGGCCAGAAGACACTGTCAAAGTCACTGGAAGTGGAGTTATAAATGACTGTGCGCTGGCATTTGGATCTTCTGGAAGAACAGCTAATGTTCTTAACCATCAAGTCTTCTCTCCAGCCCTGTCCTTGCTTTTGACAACTTCACAGCTTGGGGGCCTGCTCTGTATCTCATATACTGTTCCTCACCCTAGTTTGTTTTGTATTTTTCTTTTGTTTACTGTGATGGTAAGTTCAGGGGAGGAAGGCCACAGAGGTGAAGAAGAGCTGTCACCACAGGTTTTATTACTACGCACACTGGCTTAGGTTACCTGGCTAGGAGGGTCTGTGAGGTGACCCTCCTCCACTATCACAGTGTTCCTTCCTTTTGCAGACCACGCCAGATAATACTGCAAAACCAGTCCTAAATTATGTTCTTTCTCTTTGGAGCACAGAAACTACAGGCATTATTTGCAATTTTTCACAGGCTATCCTCCCTCTCAAAGTCTTTCTAGATATCCATATTTCTTTAAAAAAATTTGTATGTGGAGCCCAGAGATTGATGCAGGGCAAATTCCTGGCTAACTGACCCTGACTCTAGGCAGGTCTCAATACCCAAATTCCCAGCAGCCTATGTAGAAGCTTCGTTTGTCCCCAACTATTGCCGCTCTCCAGCCCTCAGGCCCCTTTCAGGCTGATCTCCTTTCTCTATAGGAAGACAGAACCCTGTGGTACTAGTCAACAGAAGCAACAGGAATGAGACTTCCAGTATCCTCAGCCTCAGGCTGAAGAAAGATTTCAGAGTCTAGATGTCCCATTATTGTAAACACTGTCATTTGGGGACCATTACTTTCCCCCATCTTGAAGCAGTTGCCTACTAAGTGCTGACTGTCCACCCGAAAGCTTCCCTGCAGTTTTACTACCCCTATGCCACAGACTCAGAAAAAAAAAGCCTCATGAGTAGAAAAGCATAAAAGCAGTGGCTCCTGCAAGAGAAAAACGGGTGTTCTATTCCTGAGGTCAGGATAAACAGGCTCTGTTGCTTGAGCATAATATGGTAGGGAAGCACTTAACAGGAGCTTAGAGGTACAATAGTCTGGCCACTCCAGAGAGCTGGGTAGGACGTGAAACGCAGATATACTGCAGTTGGGATCTTTTATGGAGATCCTCATGCCCCTAACTTAATCCTCTTAGTAGCATTCTACAGTGTGACTACTGGACAGTTCCTCATCCCACAGCCTTGCTGCTGTGGCTCCTCACTTAGTCTAGAGTTACACTACTGAGTCTCTAGGAGGTCGTTATTAGAAATAGGAAATAATAGGCTGAAGATGGCTGCTTAAAAGGTTCCTACTATGCAGGCATGAGTACCTGAGTTGGGAACTCCACATAAAAAAATCCCCGTGATCTCAGTGTTCGGGCATGGAATGAGGAGGGGAGACCGGTGGATTCCTGAAGCTCATTGGCTAGACAATCTGCCTATCCAATCAGTAAACTTCAGGTACAGTGACAGATCCTGTCTCAAGAAATAAGGTGCTGACTACTCCTATCTCTTATTCTCTGCATGTTGACCAGTCCTGGGTCTTTGCATTGATCACTGTCTACTGCAAAGAGTTTCTAGCTAGTCAGTGACAGCATACACCTTTAATCCCAGCACTGGGGAGGCAGAGGCTGGTGGATCTTTAGTTTGAGGACAAGTGGTCTATAGAGCAAGTTCTAGGACAGCCAAGACTACACAGAAAGACCCTATCTCAAACACCCCCCCCCCAAAAAAAGGAAAATTTCCTGCTGAGAGTAAAGAGACACATTGATCTTTGGGTATTATAGGTATAGAGAACACAGGGAACAAAGTTTGGGGTCTTTTGTTCTTTAAATTCTGTTCACACTTTTCCCCTACACTAACTCCTTTCAGATTCTCCCTAACCACCCAACTCCACTCTTTTTTTAAAAAGTGCACAGGGACTCCAGAGAAGACTTTATTGAGATTCACAGGGTATAGGTGACAGAGGGACTACAAGAAATGTAAGAGCCAAAGGACAAGAAGGGTGTTTTAGAGAAAACAGAAAGGTGGCCAGCAAGCAGATGGAGATGATAGGCTTCCTTAGAAATGCACACGATGTAACACCACTTGCTTTATCAATTGGCAGAGGAGGACTTCTGCAGGGCCCAGGGCATTGACAGTGGAAAGCAGGGCCAGTTCGCAACTGGAACCATGGGGGTTCTCAGAAGGAACATATTAGTTGCTAATTTACTACTTTCAGGAAGGTTCTATGGAAATAGCCAGTAAGCAGAGTGATACAAGGTAGTTGTCTGTGCAGCTTATAATATGGAATACAGAGTACTATACAACCTCAGTAATGATGGGTAGAAAACTCAGATAGGAAGAAGGGATCGCTATATAGTTCATAGTAGTAACATTATTACTTATAGAGATATGCAACAAATGGATTATAAAAGGAAATGTATCCAATGGTAAATTATAGGTCATTTAAGCTTTATTTCAGGCTACAGTTTATTGTTTCTGCTTACATTTTGCTGTTGCTGCTGTTTTTTGCGACAGGGTCTTGCTATGTAGCTTTTGGCTGGCCTCAAACTCAGAGCTATGCCTGCTTCTGCCTCCTAAGTGCTGAAATCAAAGTTATTTGCCACCACACCTGGTCAGGGTTTTTTTTGGTTTTGCTCTTAAAATGAGGAGCAAAGATGTATCATGCCGAGGAGAAAGTAGTAAAGCTAGTAACGTATGAAAAGGTATTCTTGTAAAAGGAAAATTGTTCAGTAGTTCTGAGAGCTGTAGTAGTCCAGGCTGAGGGTAGGTGTTGTGCGGATTCAACCCTCACCAGAGTTCCATGGCTATGAGATGAGAAGGGAAAATATGGAATCATGAGGGTTGAAGGCTGACTCCAATTCCTCAAGGGACATATAAGACAGCTACAGCTTGCACAGGAAGTTTATATCAGGTAGACGCTGAAATGATACCCTATACCTTATGTTTACAGACGGAAATGCCGACAGCAAATACAATGACTCCAACAAGGAGCTTTCCCTGGTTGCCCAGAAACACTGGAAGCTTCCCAACCAACACACTGAACATTCTCTTTACCCTAGTCACCCTGTCCCCTTCCCAGTGACCCATAGTATCAATTTAGAAAATTAATATGTTAGATTTGATAGTGTCAACCTCAGTGCAGGATGGCTTGTTATGAAAACTCACAAGCCAGCATCTTAGGTGATTAGATAGAGCCACAGAAGACGTTCTCAAGTCAAGAGAGTCCAGAACCTGAAGGGAAGTCTGGAAGGAGGAAAGGGTAGCCAGTTAAGAGGCCACAGCAATAGAGTAGGTAAAGGGAATGACGTCCTAGGCTAGGATGGCTCTTGTGGGAGAGGCAGGACAGGGTAAATCTACAGAAGCGCTGAAGGGAATAATTCCGAGACCTGGTACTTCTGAATAGAGCTACTATAGACAGTGGTATTATCAGCCAAGACAAAGACACAGAGTAAGATCAGTATGGTGCAGATCTCAGGAGAGCTATATGGTGAGGAGAATGAGCAAACTAAACTCAGCCTGATTAATAGCTCTGGAAAAGGGCCATGGAATAATCTGAAGCTCAAGGCTGGGGAAAGGAGCAGCTGTGAAAGACAGAATGTGGCCTGGAGGACAGCCAGCCAGCCATAGGAAGAGGATGCTTCTAGAAGGAAGTGTGCAGAGAGGAAATTTGACACTGACAGCCTGTAAATGGGAGGACAACATACATACAGTGGTAGTTCTCACCCCAGAGCTTTTCTGCTTCCTAGAAGACTCAAGATAATGTCTGGAGACATACTTTAATGTTCACATCTTAGAAGGTGCTACCAGTTTCAAGTGAGTGGGTAGAGGCTAGAAATGCTGCTCAATCTCCCCCAGTGTATAGGCTCCAGATAGCAGTATCCAGCCCCAAATTTCAAAGTACTAGAGGACATCAGGAAACCTAAGGTAATTGAAGCCCTGGTCCAATGATCCTCAAGAGACACAAGGAAAAGTGTGTAGTTGGATAGTTCATGGGTCATGAGTAGCCAGGGAGGAAAGGGATCAGGGCAGAGAGGAGACAGTTGTTAGCTCTACTGTGAAATAGTAGGCGGTCATCAGATCTGAGTGA
Organism: Grammomys surdaster; assembly: GCF_004785775.1. NCBI lineage: Eukaryota > Metazoa > Chordata > Mammalia > Rodentia > Muridae > Grammomys > Grammomys surdaster. The sequence continues at coordinate 810,524 of NW_021620131.1, read as the reverse complement.
AAACTAGCTGACGACTGGAGGAAAGAAAACACAGAAAGGTTATGAAGGATGGGGCTACCCACTGTGGCAACAAGCGGGGCTGGGGCTGCAGCATACCTAGCCAGATAGATATAAAGACTGTCTTGCTGGGGTGGGCAGGCTGAGATCCAGCTAGAGAAAAGGAGACACAGGATTAGGCAGAGTGGTGCCATTGAATGACAGACTAGCAGTGAAATTTGACAGCAGGAAAGTAAAGTAAGAGTGGGATGAGTGTTTCAGATATACCACTCACTGAATTGGAATGAAAAGCTGCTAACAAGACATTATTGAGCTTAGTAGGTACCTTCTCCATAACTCCCAACACTGCCTACAGATCAGAGAGAAGCCCTGTATCTGAGTATTGAAATCACTTTCTAATGCCACTTCTGCTTCTGTGGTAGTCTGAATGAAATTGGCCCTCATAAGCCCTTAGGAAGGGAGTGGCACTATTAGGAGGTGTGGCTTTGTTGGAGGAAGTGTGTCACTGTGGAGGTGGGCTTTTAGGTTATATAAGCTCATGCTATAGCCAGTAACTCAGTCTTTTCCTGCTGCCTTTGGATAAGGATGCAACGCTCACTCCTCCAACACCATGTCTGCCTAGACACTGCCATGATGATAATGGACTAAACCTCTGAATCTGTAAGTCAGCCCCAATTATATGTTTTCCTTTATTAAGAGTTGCCATGGTCATGGTGTCTCTTCATATCAATGAAACCCTAAGAAAGCTTTTTCCAATGCCTTCACTTCTCCAAAACTAGTTCTTTCAGGATTAATCTTGCCTAATCATGGAGTTCCTACTAACAAAAGCTTATATTCCTCTAAAACCCACAGAAAGAAGTCAGGGCATGAGAACCAAGAGCTAGACTGTAAAGCCCAGGACTGCTAAAGATGTTGCTGAGAACCCCTTCCACCAAGACACTGGTAGAGAAAAGCATTCGAAAACCATGTGAGCAGGATTCCTATGTAGGACAATAGCCTGAATAATCTACTATTATTCAATCTGTGTATAATCTAAAGTTCCTTTTTTGAAGGCATTAATCCAAGACTTGGGATTAAAAGGGGAAAAGGCCTTTTAGTTTAAGGGTCTCATCTGATGAGTGATTTCTCTGGCCAGCCATCAGACAGACTGTACAGGTTATACAGGGATCAATGTATTGACGGTACTGGAAAAATGTTGAAGGTTGATGAAGCAAGGCAACGAATATACCAGATTGAGACTGAATGCACACTTTCTGTTCATACATACCTGAAGTTTTCCATTTAAAAAACAAACAAACAAACTAAAGAAAAACTTTTAGAATTAAGTTTCCAAGATGAATCTGGATACCTACAAACTAGATAATAGCTGGAATGCTTCAAAGTACTGCTAGCTTCTCCAATCAGCCAAAGTAGAGAAGGGGAGTCAGGAAGGGCAGGAAGGGCAGGAAGGAGAAGGAAGAAGAGGGTAGTGACTCTTGAGGACAATACCCAACAAAGAAACAAAGCAGAGCTTTGCAGCACTGAGCTCCTGCAGCTGCACTCTCGGACCCTGACCTTTTATAAACAAATACCTATGAGGTAGCTATAGGCATGACTATGAGTGGCACTGGCTACTGAGTGGATGGGAGCCGAGAAGCCTAAGAGTCACACCATGAGAAAGCTGAAGCAGAGAGCTTTCAGGCACCTTGCTCCTGACTGCAGAGTTCCAGCTGGTGAAGGCTACAATTGTGTAGGAAGGTCTTCTACACCCTCAGGAACAGACTTGTCAGTGCTTGGCCTAGCAAGGTCCCTTCTACATGTGGGAACTTGATCAATTTGTACAATTATTTGGCTCCAGACACTTTTCAGAGCACTCCATTTCTGCTATTCCCCCCAGTTTTCTCCTCATCTGTCATTTTATACATGTGCTTTTTGTTGTTGTTGAGAGAGGGTCTCTCTATCTAGCCCTGGTTGTTCTGGAACTCACAGAGATCCACTTGCCTTTGTCTCCTGAGAGCTGGGATTAAAGGCACGTACCACAATACCTGGTATGCATTTTAACTTACAAAAAGCCCAAGCTCTTTTGGGGAAAACCTTATCTTCAAATTTTTTCAATATGTATTATATTTTAAATTATGGATTTCTGTGTGGAGAGGTGGTGGTGTTATGTGCACATGTGTGTATGCCTATGAGGTCAGCAGAGAGCATCAGCTTCCCAAACTGGAGTTACATATGTGGTAAGCTGTCAGATGAGGGTGTGAGGACCAAACTCTGCTCCTCTGCAAGAGTAGCAAGTGCTCTTAACTGATTAAACAACCCTCTCGTCTCTGTCCAATTTTATACTGGCGCTGCAGAAAAGCAGTATGAGGCTAAAAAACAAAACTTCATTTATAGTTATGGTTTCAAGCCTGTAGCTATTCTGTACTTAAGAGTCACCAACAGGGAAGCCAGTGATTAACAGCACAGCCAACTATGACCCCTTCAAGAAACCTCTCAGGCTCTTTACCTGCTACTTTATCTCGAATAAGCTTTGCAGATTCAACCTCGCCAATGCTGCTGAACAGACTTCGTAGTTCCTCCTGGGTCATGTTCTGAGGGAGGTAGTTGACAATTAAATTCGTTCTCCCAATGTCATCCCTGCAGTCTTCCGCCATGTGGTCTTCATAACCATTAGACATTGTATTATTTAAAAATCTGCAAAGAAAAGATCAGGTAAGTTCTAGATGTTCATCTGGATATGTGAAGGCAGAGATAAATGACTACATTTTGCATTTAAGGGATTTTTCTTTTCTGCACTAGAAGATCAACTACCAGGGAGATGATTCAGTTTATAAAGAGCTTGCTAGCACAAACATGGAGATTTGAGTTCATACCCACATCACCCATATAAAAGTTAGATGAGTTGGCATATACCTATAATTCTAGCACGGGGAGTTGGGAACATGATATAGGGACCCATGGAACTCTTTGGCCAGCCAGTCTAGCTGCATCAATAAGCTTCAGGTTCAGTGGGAGACCTTGTCTCAAAAAAATAAGGTGGAGTACATATGGTAGATACCACCATACACCTCACCACAGTCAGTGTATCCCACACTGATCTTGTCCTGTGTCTTGATAGCAATGTTCTCTACAGAGCAGCTCTATTCAGTTAGCACTCAGGTGTTAGAGAATGAGAACAAGCAATATTTTTCACAGGCTCAAGCATTTGAATACTTGGTTCCTAGATGATGGCACTCTCTGGGTAGGTTGTGAAACTTTTAAGAAGAGAAGCCACGGGGGGGTGGGCTTTGAGAGTTTATAGTCTTGTGCTACATCCAGTTTGCTCTCTGAGCTTCCTGAATGTGAATAGAGATATGATTTTTCACTTTCCTACTCTGGCTGGCTGCTGCTACATATTCCTCACCATTATGGACTTTAAGCTCAAGTAAACTTTCTTCTGTAAGTTGTTTCTCGTCATGGCATTTTAATACATTGTGATAGAAGGAGCCAATAGTGATCTCTGGCTTCCACATAAACTTGTACTTCCACATAAATATGCACACACTCATACGAACATACACATACTATAACCACCTACCTATATTCATACAAAGAGATCAACTATTTTACAAACAGCTGCCTCATCAATAATAACTTAAAAAGAAATGAGTTATTAAGCCACAAAGAAGTCAAGGAGAAACTAGCTAGATAATTGTTCTAACACTGAGCTATGTCCCCAGCCTTAATTTTCCTTTTACTTGGTGTTGCTCTATCACTGAGCTAAACCCCCAAAGTTTCCAGTCTGTGTGTGTGTGTGTGTGTGTGTGTGTGTGTGTGTATGGAGGGGGCAGTGGGGTGGGGGTGGGGGAGGAGTAAGCTCTGGGATCAAACCTAGGGCCTTGAGCACACTAGGTAATCACTCTGCCACTAAGCTACATTCCTCCCAGCCCAGTAAGCAAAATCTTTAAATGCATATTATTAAGTCAAAGAAAACAGTTTGCAATGCCATACTGTATGACTCTAATTGTATGACTTATCAATAAAAGGCAAAACTACAGGGATAGTACTAGTTGTAGTAGTCCATGGCTATAATCCCAACACTCAAGAAGGCAGAATTTCAAGGCTATTCTTGGCTACATATCAAGGTGAAAACCATCATGACATAGATGAGACCCCAACTAAACAAACAAAACATACACCACTCAAACAAACAAAAACAGAGTCTGTAGAAATAGTGTGTAACTTCCTGTTCTTAAACATAACCCAAATTTGGTTCCCAGCCTTCACAAAGTAGTTTACAGTAATCTGTAACCTAACCTGACTTCTTTTAATCTCTGTGGGAGTAGACATGTATATAGTGCAAATACACACACAGGCAAAACACCATACATATTAATGTGAATTGCAGGCCTCAGTTATTACATAATATGCCAATGTTGTTTCATTAATTTTAACAAATGTAACTGCAAGATGTTTGTAATAGGGAAAGGGTTGTTGGGGAAGAATATAAAAGGCATACAATTGTTATTTTTTGAAAATTTATTTTTATGTGTTATGTTTTGCCTGCTTATATATAAAGGGCACTTCATGAATACCTGGTGTCTATGGAAGTCAGAAGAGGGGGTCAGATTACCTGAAACTGTAATTATGGATGACTGTAAACTACCACATGGATGATAGGAACCAAACCTGTGTCTTCTAGAAGAGCAGTAGGTGCACTTAATTCCTGAGCCATCTCTCTAGCCATCCACTTCTTTTCATTTTAAGGTTACATTTACTTTGTGTGAGCGCACATGCGTATGTGTGCAGCAGCATGGAGGCCAGAGGAAGACCTGGAGGGAGGAGTCAGTTCTCCCTTTCCTTTGAACTCAGATCAGACTTAGCAGCAAGCACCTTCACCCACTGAACCAGTTCCTCACTAGCTTCTTTACAATATAATCTTTTGTAAAACTAAAACTGCTCTACAAAATAATTCTATTAACACAAAACAAATCTAAGTTCAACAGTTTTTTGGTTTTTAAAGGCAGTTTCACTTTTAAGTCAGGCTGGCCTGTAATGAACTATGTAGTTCAGGGTGGCCTCAAACGTGATGATCCCCCTGCCTCAGCTTCCGAAGATCTAGGATTACAGGGATGAGGTTTCACACTTGGGTAAGAGGACTTTGTCTAATAAGTGTCTAATGTAGCCTAAGATGGCCTACAACTCACCATGTAACTGAGACTGGATTTAAACTTCTGATCCTCCTGCCCCTACCTCTAAAGTGCTATGATTACAGTTGTATGCCACCTGGTCAGGCTCAGTAAGAGGATCTTTGAAGACAGGTAGGGAGATGTAGCTCATTAACAGAACATGCACAAGACCCTGGGTTCTATCCCTAGTGGATGAGTATACCTATACATAAATATAGCTTTAAAGAACCCAGAAAACAAATCAAAACAGACAGAAACCAAATGTAATCCCAATACAATAGCTCAAGATCCCAAGAGAAAAACAGTTTTGTGTGTCTCAAAAGCTTTCCTCTTCTAAATGCTTTTTCCTGTCACCACTGTGGATTACAGCTGGATACAGAGAAGCCTATGATGTATTTACCCCTGCAACCCATCTTAAGACATGTGCTGGTCAATTATCTCCAAATGCTCTTTTTATCTCCAAAGATAGAGCTATTGGAACCAGAAAGAGATCAGGACTTGTTAATGTGTGTGTGTGTGTGTGTGTGTGTGTGTGTGTGTGTGTGTGTCTGTGTGTCTGCACGTGCGCAAAGATATGGGAGGGATGTCAGGTCCACAGTTGCAGGTTCTGGAAAATCTACTTTCAGGGTAAACAGCCCAGTACAGCTTGAGAACAACTGTACAGGTGAATCTGAGGGCACCAAGATCAAACTTTTGAAAACATAGCCAATACCTGGTTTGCTCAACAGACATTGGGGTGCAGTGGCCTAACCTGGGAGGCCCTTTAATCCTGCTTTTAAATTCCTAGTCACTACTTCACTTGTGCTCATCTGACTGGAGAGCTCAGTGAGCAATCCACTCCTCCTTCCTCAAGACTGCAGCTTGAATTTGTAAAAATTCAAAGCCCACAAGGCATAAGTATTTGACTGACTATCTTTAAAAACAACTCTGCAAAGGTTGGGTGTGGGCACACTTCTGTAATTCCAGTACTCAAGCAGTGGGGACAGGAGGATCAGGAATTTAAAGGACACTCTTGGCTGTATAGAAAGTTCAAGCCCAGCCTGGGCTATATATTTAACTGTATCTCAAAAGAAAACAAAAAACCAAACAAAAAAACACTTTTGAGAGCTAAGTGGCAGGGTGCTTGCCTAGTACGCAGGAGGCACTAGGTTCCATGTCTAGCACACTAAAAAAAAAAAAAAAAAAAAGGCTTTGCCAAAGAGTACATAAAACTAAACACAACTCTTGCACAGATATTTCTCTCCTACTCCTTGAGTCAGTGGGAGAAGGGTAAGAATTAAACCTGTTTCCTACTCTCTTAATTCTCAAACAAGCAAACAGTAAAAATTTCCCTATTACTCATTTAAAGCTGTGCAGGTTCCTTCTTCTCTATAAAGTATGTTAACAGGAAACTAGGTATCATAAAATTAAAAAGCTGTATGGCAAAAGGCACCAGAAACGAAGACAAGCAGCAAGAGACTGAAAAAATATCTGCTATGTATCATTTTGATCAGTATTTGTTATGCTGGGAAATTTACCCACCAAGGGACAGGATGTGATGTGTGCAGGCATTCTTGGTTAGCATCAGTGTGTATGTGCCCACACACTATCAGTGTCTAGTGAGCACATTACAGGATGCTGTTAATTAAATATTCTGCAAGGCACAGGATGATGCCAATGACTAAGAAGTACCTTGCCTAAAATCAACATTGCTAAGGCTGAATAAAGTTGAGTCAATGCATCTACAAATTAATAATTAAAATCTAACACATAACAGAAAGGCAATGATATAAACTACAACTTCATGATGATAGCCATTCAGAGATGACAAACCCATGAGGAAAAAAAGCTTAACTTTGACTTGAAAGGGAATGCCTTTAATCCCAGTACTCAGAGGGCAGTCAGGAGGATTCTTGTGAGTTCAAGGCCAGCTTGATCTATAGAGCAAGTTTCAGGACAGCCAGGTCTACACAGAAAAAGCCTATCTTGGAAAACAAAAAAAGAACAACCAAATTAAACCAAACCACCCCTCTCCCAAACAAACATATCAAACCAAACCAAACCAAACCAACCAACCAACCAACCAACCAACCAACCAACCTCAAACTCTTCTACATCATGAAAAGGGAAAGCTGAGGATGAAACAGTTAATATATATGGCACTTGCCTAGCATGCACAAAGCCAACCCTGACACCATATAAGCTAGCATAGTGGCACACAGCTATCATGCTAGCATTTGGGATGCTTCGACCCTTAATACAGTTCCTTTTGTTGTGGTGACCTTCAACCATAAAATTATTTTATTGTTACTTCAATTTTGCTATTTTTATAAACTATAATGTAAATATCTAATACACAGGATATCTGATATGCAACCCTGTGAAAGGGTCATTCAACCCCCCAAAGGAGCCTGAACCCACAAGTTGAACATCACTAGATTATGTGAGACTCAACTCCCTATAAATAAAAAAAGCAAAATGAAATTATAGACTGTTTTTACTAGCCATATAGGATGGATAAAATCCTGTAAGTAGTGCACCCTACACCTTGCCAGGGCAGTTCAGTGGAAGTGGCCCTAAATGTTGAAGGCACACATGGGTGACCCAGCAGCTCCCAAGGGTGTGAGAATGGGGGAACTGGCCCAATCCCTCATTGGCTGCAGCACTTGGGAGAGTGAGCCCTGTACCTCCGCTGGGAAGCACAGTGGAGTTGTAGGCATGGGTGCAGGTGAGCCAGCCTTGAGAGGCAGAGAGTGACCCTGCCAAAGGGTGGACTAACTGGAGCAGTGCTGGAAATCTCACTCTGGTGGAGTGGATGTGGGAGAGCTGATCAGCTCAGCGACCATCCAAGCCCAGATTCAGGGCTTTGAGTTGGACAACCCCAAAATCTACATCACCTGTAACTGTTAGTGGGCTCAAAAAGGTCAGTCTTGCTGTTCCAAAGCTGCAAGATCTCCATGATTCAAGGCAACAACAGGATAACCGGAAGTCCTGGTATAGCTCCAATATTGATGATGTCACAGAAACTAGAGACCTCAAACCAGACCAGTGACTCATTACAATGAACATCTGCAAGTAAAGACATGTGGACAGAGGCACTGTGGGGCATATTGTGACACACTATAGCTTACACGAGATGTTTTCTATTTTCTATGCTTTGTTTAGTTTTTTTTGTTTTGTGTATGTGTTTATTTTCTTTTGGGGAGGATTGTAAGGGCAGATGGTGGATATGAGAAGACAGGGAGATGAGTGGGACTGGACTGCAAGATGGGAAATTCACAAAGAATCAATAAAAAGTTAAAAAAAAACTGTAAGTAGGAAGAATAGGAAACAGCCTCATAGACTGACATACATAAGACAGCACCAGCTTTCTGAAGGAGGGTTTGGTAACTGACCCCATGATAAGAATTTGTCCCACAGCAATGACCACATCACTGCAATTTAGTAATCTAAAGAAACACATTACTTCTCAGCTTGTAAAAAAGTACAAAATGTAGCTGACACATGTGTATTAATAAAAGATGGCTCAGAGTCAATTTTAAGTAGAAACCACTAAAACTTAATCACAAAAACTGTGGTCATGAGATTTTTAAATAGATCATTATGTCAAAAACAAACAAACGAACACAGGCATCTGTTGAAGAAGAGAACACAGAGATTAATGTCAAAACAGAGAGTAATCCCCAAAATCAGTATGTGTCAGGGTGGCACACACCTTTAGCCATACCACTTCAGAGAGACAGAAGAATCAATCAGTCTACAGAGCGAGTTCCAAGACAGCCAGGAATACAGAGAATCCCTGTGTCAAAACCAACACAACAACAAGAAACAAACAACAAAAACACTTGAATATGAAGTTTGTTAAAAATGAGATTCAAGGAGAGACAGCTTAGCGGTTAAGAGTACTGACTGCTCTTCCAGAGGTCCTGAGTTCAATTCCCAGCAACTATATGGTGACTCACAACCGTCTGTAATGGAATCTGATGCCCTCTTCTGGTGTGTCTGAAGATAGTGTACTCACATACATAAAATAAATTAATCTTTAAAAAAATGATATTCCAAACATCTCTTCCTTCTTCTTTTCCTTTTCTCTCTCTCTTCCCTCCCCTACTCCTCCTTCCTTCTCATGGTGCTGGGGATTTAATCCCATGAGCCTTTCTTCTCTTCACTCATTTAAGAGTTGTGCTTTTACTCCTCCCTCATTCATTCTGTTTTCAACAGCTGATCAACTGACACAAATTCAACTCATTACCTTTTATAAAGAAAGTTCTACTAAAATACAATCATTTTGATTTTGAGCTGTCTACTGTCTAAGGTTGAATATTTTTCCCCCTAAACTACAATGACAAATTGTGTAGTAACAAACTAGTAACAGTCATATGGCCCACAGAGCCCAAAAGATTCACCATCTGGCTTTTTGCAGAAAAAAAAAAATCGCCTACCATTGTTTCTTTCCTTTGTTCTCTCCTTCCCTTCACCCATTCTGAAGTCTCCAAAGGGGTTCCACAAGGTATTCCTATATAGCCTGTGCTACAAGAGAATCAAACTAGGAATATAGTTCAGGACACAGTGCTTACCTCATATGCATGGACAAAGCCCTGGGTTTGATTCCTAGCACTGCCATCCGTCAAACTCCATGTAACCCAGGCTGGAGTTATGGCATGTGCCACTATGCCAATCCTTTTTGTTCCTTTTGGATTTTTGAGACAGGGTTTCTCTGTGTATACTCAGCTGTCCTAGAACTCACTCTGTAGAGCAGACTGGCTTTGAACTCAGAGATACACCTGCCTGTGCTTCCTGAGTGTTGGGATTAACACTGGACTGGGCAAAGAATTCTTAGATATACCACCAAAAGCTGTTTTCATTAAAAAAAATAAACAGGTGTCATCAAAATGTAAAACTGTGCTTTCCAAGACAATGCTGGAAAAAATACCCAAAGCTAAGAAAAGTATTTGTGAAGAAATGAGAACACCTAGAAATATTTTTTTCATTTTGTTTTTTTAGTCTGTCTGTCTGTGT